>NC_057812.1:606705331-606740147 GCF_018294505.1 Triticum aestivum
ATAACGCACTTTCAAAAGCCCTAACCACCCAGAGCCAAAAGAGTGTTAGGCATCACTTAAGTCTTCCTGACTGTGTGATCTGAAGACTTATTACACTTGAGGACTATGAATCCTCCAGTCGGTTAGGCGTCGCGTTCTGAGCATCCAAGATTCATTGTGGATCGCCGGTGAACGAAGTCTGTGAAAGTTTGGAAGTCTACCTTGAAGACTTACTAGAGTGATTGGGCGAGGTCTGTGTGACCTTAGCTCAAGGGGAATACGGTGAGGACTGAGTGTCCTGAGCTGCGTGTTCAGGACTGGTTGTCCTCAGGTTTAAATACCTAGCCGCCCTAACAAGACGTACAACTGTCACAGCAGTTGGAACTGGTCTACCAAATCTTTGTCTTCACCAAGCTCACTGATTCTATCCTTCCCATCTCTTTATTTACAGTTGGTCCTTGTGAAGTCATTGCATGATTGCATTATCTTTTGTCTTCACTGAGTGACTGCTTGTTCTGATTGGCTTCACAATATCTTCCTACCTGATCTTTGCTGCCTAGCTGCTATTAGTCATTGTGCTTTCACTTCATTGAATACTTGACTATGGTTTGCCTAGTGTACTCTACCTTCCGCTGCATGGTAATAGGTTTATTTCTATCGTTTGTCTTTGAAACTTCCATGTTTTGAAGACTTTCATAAAAATCGCCTATTCACCCCCCCCTCTAGTCGATAACTAGCACTTTCAATTGGTATCAGAGCAAGGTACTCCCTTGTTCTGTGTGATTCGGTTTAACCACCTGGAGTTTTAGCTATGTCGACTGCAGGGATAATTAAAGTCTCCGCTGCATGCCCCGTCTTCCATGGAACTAAATATCCCTACTGGAAGAATAAGATGCGCATGCATCTTGAAGCCATTGATGTCGACCTATGGTATGTCGTCAAAAATGGCGTTCCCAAGGCTGGTGAAGGTGTCACCGCTGCTGATGTCAAGAAGTTCGTTCAACTGGACTCCACTGCCAAGAACATCATCTGTGGTCATCTGACCAAAGGACAGTATGGCCGCGTGAGTGCTTTGGAAACATCTAAGCTAGTCTGGGACTGGCTCTCCAAGGTTAATGAAGGCGTCTCAACCCAGAGAGATCAGAGAATCAGTGTCCTTCGCAACCTCTTCAACCACTTCAAGAGAAATGACAATGAGAATGTCTAGCTCACGTTTGATCGACTCACTGACATCACAAATGAGCTTCAAGCTCTTGGCGCCACTGAGATCACCAAGCATGAAGTCGTCAAGACACTCTCGAGATCACTTGACAGCTTGTTTGACACCCTAGCCCTGATGATTCAAGAACGTCCTGACTTCAAGACACTCGATCCGTCTGACATACCTGAGAGGCTCAACACACATGAGTTTCAGCTTTCTGAGAAAAGAGACATCTACGGTCCCAACTATGGGCGAACCCGTGCCTTGAAGGCAAAAGCTGTCTCCTCATATGAAGAAGAATCTGACAGTAGTTCTGATGATCCTGAAGACATTGGAAAGGAGCTTGCTATGCTTGTGAAGAAGTTCCAAAAATTCACCAAGAAGAAAGGCTTCAGAAAGTCTTCACGATCAAGCTCAAGGAATGATGAAGCTTCTGCTCATGACTACAAGAAGAAAACATGCCACAAGTGCAAGAAACCTGGCCACTACATCTCTGAGTGTCCGCAGTGGGACAATGAGAACAAGAAGAAGAAGAAATACTCAAAGTCTTCTTCCAAGTCTTCCTCAAAGTCTTCATCACACAAGAAGAGCTCATCTGGCAAGGCACGTGCTTTTGTTGGCAAGGAAATGGATTCAGAGGAGGAGTCCGCTTCTGAGGAGGCGGAGGTGGAGTCTGAGGAGGAGTCCGATTCTGGTGTTGCGAGTCTGGCTACAGCATACGTTGCCAAGTCCATCTTCAACACTGAAGACAATGACTTCATCACCGACACCGATGCAAATGACAAGGACTACTCCGCTCCTACCTACTGCTTCATGGCACGCGGTGCCAAGGTAAACACATGCACTACTCACTATCAAACATCTAGTGAAGATGACTCTGATTGTGGTTCCAAACCCAGCTACAAAACACTTGCTAAAATTGCAACTGAACAACAGAAAGCTATGGAACATATTCAAAAACTGTTAGACAAAAGCGATGATCTGTTAGACGCTGAAATGACTCGATCTCAGTCCTTAATTGAAGACATAAAAAATCTTCACATTAAGTATGAGGAACTTGAAAGTCGTCATGAAACGCTCTCAACAACTCATGAAAAGCTTTCCCATGATTATCTTCAAAGGAAGCAAGATCTTGAGAAATTGAGAGCGGCTCATGAAGATCTTCAAACGGAAAACGAGTCACTTCACGCCGAACAGATCAGTTCAGCTCAGGAAGGATTTGAACCACCATGTCTTAAATGCATCGAGCGTGACAATGCTACTTCTGTCGCTGAATGTTCTACTGCTGCTACTATTGCAATATCTTCAACTATTGATGTGGTAACTAACCCCTCTGCTGAGGATACCACTATTATTGCTGATGAGAATGCTAGGTTGAAGACATTGCTTGAAACAGGGATGTACAAAAGTCTCAAAGGGCATCAGACACTATGTGATGTCCTCAAAAGGCAGATCCTGAACCGAAACCCTAGGAAAGAGGGTGTCGGGTTCGAAAGGAAAATGAATGCTGATGGCTCTTACTGGAAACCTGAGCAGTACCCCAAAACCACATGGGTTGCTGCAAAGGAACCTTCAGCGGATCCATCCACCCTATCTGGCTTCACTTGTGCTAATCCCATTGTTATTGATGAATCCTTTGATGCAAACTATAAACTGTTTAAGAATCAGAATGGTGAAGTGTTTGCCAGGTATATTGGTAGTAACTGCAGGAATGGTCCGCCTATGAACAAAGTCTGGGTGCCAAAAAGGTGTTTGGAGAATCTTCCTATGAATGTCGTCGTGACACCACAAGTGAAGAAGACAAACCCCAGACCACATGCTTCATATGGTCCAAAGGCTTCATACAGACAGAGGACTCACCTGAGTCGCACTAACGCAAATGTTTTGCAGGGAAACCTTACTCAGGCCTATGAATATGAGCGTGTTTCATCAAACCGCCATGTTCATAAGACCAAAAACTATTCTGCTTATCCTTATGAGTACTATTGTCCACCTGCAAGACTTTTTGCTAGGGCTCCAAAGCCAAAGTTTTCAGATGCTGCACTTAGACTCATTGCTTCGAAGCCACCCTTGAAGATGTGGGTGGCTAAGAAAGCTTAACTCTCTTTTGCAGGGAAAGGTCTCCAGCCGAAAACCAAAATCGTCTGAAGCCATTGCTGGGGACCTTAAACATCTTGTAGGGCGCAAGATCAAATGCCCAAATGGTCTTATTATGTATTTTGTTCCTGAGTCGCTTGCTACTTGCCCTATAAGTCCTAACCTTGATCTAAGCTTTCATAATCCAGTTGCTCGTCAAATGTTTATGCTTCACAATTCTCTTCGTGAAGCCTATCCCCCTAACTGCACTGTAGGGTACGACACCAGCTGCTTCAGAATGGATTATTGATAGCGGGTGTACTAATCACATGACTAGCAAGCGAAGTCTTCTTATGGACTCAACCTTACGTCCATCTGACAAAAGTCACATCAGATTTGCTGACACTGGTAAAAGCAAGGTATTGGGTCTAGGAAGAGTTGCAATCTCAAAGGATCAACACATGGATAAAGTCATGCTTGTCGAATCCCTTGGTTTAAACTTAATGTCTATCTCAATGCTTTGCGATTTAAACATGATTGTGATGTTTGGAAAATATAATTGCCTTGTTCTAATGGAATCTGACAAGTCTCTAGTGTTTGAAGGGTATCGGAAAGATGATTTGTACGTGGTAGATTTCTCAGCAGGATCACAACTTGCCGTATGTCTTCTAGCAAAAGCTTCTGAATGCTGGCTCTGGCATCGGAGGCTAGGGCATGCTGGCATGAGGAACCTCCACACCCTTGCAAGGAAGAAGCATGTCATAGGCATCGAGGGCGTAAAGTTCAAGAAAGATCACTTATGTGGTGCCTGTGAAGCAGGAAAGATGACGAGGGCCAAGCATCCCTTGAAGACAATCATGACAATGACTCAACCCTTCGAACTGCTCCACATGGACCTTTTTGGTCCCACTCATTACTCAACTCTTACTACTACTGCTTGTCTCTATGGCTTTGTCATTGTTGATGATTATTCAAGATATACTTGGGTGCATATAATCCTCTACAAGACTGAAGTGCAGGATGTCTTCAGACGCTTCGCCAATCGAGCAATGAACAACTATGGCGTCAAGATAAAGCACATCAGAAGTGACAATGGCACTGAATTCAAGAACACTGGCCTAGATACATATCTTGATACTTTGGGCATCACACATGAATTCTCAGCTCCGTACACGCCACAGCAGAATGGCGTCGTCGAATGCAAGAACAGAACACTTATTGAGATGGCTCGGACGATGCTTGATGAATACAAGACTCCAAGAAAATTCTGGCCTGAACCCATTGATACTGCATGCCATATCATCAACCGTGTTTATCTCCACAAGCTTCTGAACAAGACATACTATGAGCTCCTTACTGGCAAGAAGCCAAATGTCAGTTACTTCAGAGTATTTGGTGCCAGGTGCTGGATCAAGGATCCACATCACACTTCAAAATTTACACCAAAAGCACATGAAGGTTTTATGCTTGGATATGGAAAGGATTTACATTCCTACAGAGTCTTCAACCTCTTTCACTATAAAGTGGTTGAAACTGTGGATGTGCGGTTCGATGAGACTAACGGCTCGCAAAGAGAGCACCTGCCAAATGTACTAGATGAAGTTCCATCCAGTGAATCAATCAAACTTATGGGAACTGGAGAAATCATACCATCTGAAGCTCAGCCTGAAGAGGAACTTATCATCTCCGCACCTGATCAACCTGAAGACAATGATCAACCTAAAGACAATGCTCAACCTGAAGACAGTCCTTCTAACGATGACAATGATCAGCAAGAACAAAATCTTCGTCCTGTACATCCTCGTGTTGCAAATGAAGTACAAATTGAGAGAATAATTGATAGCATCAATGCACCAGGTCCACTCACTCGTTCAAGGGCAACACAGCTAGCAAATTTCTGTGGGCACTTCGCATTTGTCTCAATATCTGAACCCGAGAAAGTTGAAGAAGCCTTCATGGAACCTGAATGGATTCAAGCTATGCAAGAAGAGCTTCAACAGTTTGAGCTGAATAATGTATGGGAACTGGTTAAGCGTCCTGATCCTCGCAAGCACAATATAATAGGCACCAAATGGATATATCGCAACAAGCAAGATGAGGATGGTCAAGTTGTCAGAAACAAAGCTCGTCTCATTGCTCAAGGGTACACTCAAGTTGAAGGGATTGACTTCGATGAAACATTTGCTCATGTGGCTAGACTTGAAGCCAAACGCATACTGCTAGCCTATGCAAATCATCATAACATTCTTCTGTATCAAATGGATGTGAAGAGCGCTTTTCTCAATGGCAAGATTGAAGAAGAAGTGTATGTTGCACAACCGCCTGGCTTTGAAGATCCAAAACATCCTGACATGGTGTGCAAGCTCAACAAGGCACTGTATGGCCTCAAACAAGCCCCTCGGGCTTGGTACGACACACTCAAAGACTTCCTGAAGAGCAAAGGCTTCTTACCTGGTTCCCTCGACCCCACTCTCTTCATGAAGACATATGATGGTGAACTGTTTGTGTGCCAAATATATGTGGATGACATTATCTTCGGCTGCACCAATCAGAAATATAGTGAAGAGTTTGGATATATGATGCAAGAGCAATATCAGATGTCCATGATGGGTGAGCTGAAGTTCTTCCTTGGTCTTCAAATACGTCAGCAACGCAATGACATCTTCATATCTCAAGATAAGTACCTAAAAGATTACCTGAAGAAATTTGGGATGCAAGACTGCAAAGGCTTCACGACGCCAATGCCAGCCAAACATCATCTAGGTCCCGACGATAATGGTAAAGAGTTCGATCAAAAGGTATACCGCTCCATGATTGGTTTTTTACTTTATCTATGTGCCTCTAGGCCAGATAGTATGCTTAGTGTTTGCATGTGTGCTCGATTCCAAGCGGCACCAAAGAAATCGCATCACTTAGCTGTGAAGCGAATTCTTCGATATTTGGTTTACACCCCAACATTAGGATTATGGTATCCAAAGGGCTCAGAGTTTGATCTGGTTGGATTCTCGGATGCTGATTATGCTGGTGACAAGGTGGATCGCAAGTCTACATCAGGCACATGTCATTTTCTGGGACGATCACTTGTATGTTGGTCTTCAAAGAAGCAGAACTGTGTATCTCTCTCCACTGCTGAATCTGAATACATTGCAGCTGGAACTTGCTGCGCTCAGCTTCTATGGATGAAGCAAACACTCAAAGACTATGGAATTCATCTGAAGCAAGTGCCACTCTACTGCGACAATGAAAGCGCCATTAAGATTGCCAACAACCCAGTTCAGCACTCGAAGACAAAGCACATTGAAATTCGTCATCACTTTCGCAGAGATCATGGTGTGAAGGAAGATATTGATATCATACATGTCAACACTGAAGAGCAATTGGCAAATATCTTCACCAAGCCCTTGGATGAGAAGAGGTTTTGCAAGTTACGGTGTGAGCTAAATATCTTGGAATCCTCAAATGTCCTGTGATCAGGCACACATCCTAACACTTATGCATATTGATGACTTAGATGTGCAACACACGAAGTAAAGTATATCTTCAATCAATGAAGACTTACATTCTAAGTGTGAATACATTAATGTGGAATTTGACTTCGGAGCGCCACGATAATTGTGCGTCGTGTCTGGGTCGAATACTTCCTATACAGTGAGTAACGCCACCACCAAATTTGTCTGTTTGAAGTGTTTCACTCATGGCGTTACGTTTGGTATGTCTTCACATTTGGTTTGGCTTCAATCTCAACTTGTCTTCGTGATTATCTTCACTATGTTGATTTGATTGTCTTTCTCATATATATATATATATATATATATATATATATATATATATATATATATATATATAGATATATATATATATATGTATATATATATATACTAGTGTTCTGTCCTCTACTGCATTCACTTATAGCTATGTCTTCTTGTTGAATCTTTTGAACTAAGTGAATGTAATCGGACCCTAACATCTCTATGCTTTCTATCTCAAACTCTATCTCTCCAAATCATATGCATTCTGTTGAAACTGTCGAATATCTTCTCTGCGTCCTTGTCAGCAGAAGATATAGAGACAAACATTAAGTCTGTTTTCAATGCTAAATCCTTTCACCTGAAACCCGGAGAAGTGGGAACGACCACCCGACAATCCAGGCATGCGTGGGAACGTGGAACAACCTCCGATATGTTGCATGATAGCCACGTGCCCTTCAGATGTGAATCGCCAGGGGCACCTGTGTAATAACATTGTGCCGTCCCTGTCTCTATAAATACATGCCTCACCACGGTCATTATCCTTTCTTCCACTCTCGCACAAACCCTAGCGCCACCGCTAGCCCTCGACGACGCCGGCGACGAAGCGCTTAGCTGTCGCGACCTCACCGATGCCGTCTAAACGCCGGCCGCGGACATCGTCTTCTCCGCCGTCGCCGTAGGTGTCCTCCGTCGCCAAGTTAGGGCACGGACGATCAAACTGCTTGGCCTCCTCTCCCACTCCGTCTAGGAGTTCTTCGTGTGGTAAATAAAACTTCCTTTTTATGGCCCCTTTGATCCTATAGATTCATCACTTTCTACCACAAGTAGTTTCTGTTCACACAAGTTGGATCTATTTCATACTGCATCTCATAATATGCCTAGTATGTTCACTTATGCTTCACAAAGTAGTTAGATTCCTCACTTGTACTTATTCGTGGATTCGTACAAATCTGGAACCAACTCTCTAGCTATGAGTGAATGTCTTCGCACTATGAGGTCAATGTCTTCTAAACTGATTTATCTTCAAAATCTTCTAAGAATGCATATGACCTCTTCCCCTTCCCTCGCACCTTAATGCTGTCACAGGTACATGTCCGTGGGAGAATCCCTTGGTTCTCATAGTCTGCATTCATTTGCAGAATTCTTACAGCATTATATAAATTCTCCAGAAGCCAGTTCCTGTTTGACCTGCAGGTGGAAGCCTTTGAAACCTCTGAACATGTTGAAGCCATTCAGCTTGAAGTTCATGGCTACAGAGAAATCTACAAGGAAGGGAGGCAGACAGCGCCCTGGAAACACTGCTAAGGACCTGCCACCAGACCTCTATGAGCTATACAAGTCAGATCCAGAAGAAACCTATGGAGAACGCAAGAACCGAATCCAATGGATTCAAAGACATTGGGCAGAGGAATGGTTCAAGTAAAGATTCGTCACCGACGAATATGCTGAGAAGAGTGCCATCAAGGGCCCATGGGGAGATATCATATACAAAGGTCTTCAGCCCAAATCACAGTTTGAAGCTATTGCCCAAGGCTTTTACCCATGCATGCTTCGTGGACCTCAGCCTGCTAATGCCGACCCATCCTCTCTGTTATGGTGTCGCGAAGACAATCTCTTCAAGCGCAACTATCAGTTTGCACATAATTCTTCCAAGGAAAACAAGAAGTCATTGGGATTAGACTTCAACCCAGGCCCCTCTGCGCCACGTGCTGATGGCACACGAGAAGCTGAACCCAATCTGGTTGGGCCCTTCTACAACCTAGAAGGTCTCATCACTCATATTATGGTTCAAGGGGCAGTCGTGGATCAACCTGCAGATGATGATGAATCTGATGAAGCACCTGCACCACCGAAGCCAACGAAGCTGAAGAAGCCTAAAGCTTCAAAGTCTGCCTCAGCACCAAAAATCATACGGGCGAAGCCACTGGCTATTGCACCTCCTGAAGACAGAGTGCAGTCTGAAGATCAGTCACGTATCTCCAAGAAGACGGAGAAGAAAAAGAAAATCGTCAAGAATACTGATCAGACCTTGACCGCTGCTGCCATTCTGCGTGACGAATACATTGATTTGTCTAGTGATGAAGACCTTGCAGATGACGCTCTTGAGTAACTGATCAAGAGCAAGGAAGAAGCAGAAATCTTCAATGATTTGCCTCTCTTTGATGTGGCAATAATCCATAACTTCATTGATGAGTGGTTTGACACTCCCAACCTCAGCTTTGAAGATCTGCAACTTCCCATTGGTCTCAGCGTCTCTTTCAATGGCGCCATTGCTTCTGAGCTAGCTCTAGCTCAGCGCATAGTTGAACTGAAGCACAAAATTGACTATGAGAAAGCTCAGTTCAAGAAGCACATGGCAAAGCTCAGCGTGCAAGATGTCAAAAACTTCAAGATCATGCTGCACGAGCTCAAAGAAGCCTTTCTCAAGAAGCTGAACAAGCTCAAGGTTCTCGTGAGCGCATGAAGAGCCTGGCTGACAAGTGTGTGCAAGCCTACAATGAGGCTGAGAAGCACAAGGCTCTTGGTCGTCCTGGCATCGACCCCGGAATGGCTGCAAAGAAGAATAAGCCCTCAACTGACCAATCTGCACCTTCAAGGCAGGAAGAACCTCGCATAGTCTTCCCAAGTAGCATGACTGGCTCGAAGCCAAAGGTCAGGTCAACCGCTTCAGAACTGAAGAAGACGAGGACTGCCGAGGCTGAAGCAAGAAAAAGGAAAAATCCTGCAGCTTCTGATGCCGCTCCCTTTAAGAAGAAGCGCAAAACCAAGAAGGATTGGGCTGCTACCACAAAGCCCCTAGTTGTTGAACCCATCTCAGTTGCTCGTCCTGGCTCTTCTCATCAGGAACGACGGATGATAGTTCATGAGCCTGCTTCCACAGAGGCTCCTGAAGCTGAAGACATTCCAGCAGTTGACCCACCGCTGCTGAAGACATTGGTCACCATGACAATGTTGAAGATGATGAAGTCCTTCCTCAGATCGAGCACCAAATGGTATCATCGCCTGTGCTCACGCACAGCGAACTCATCAGCATTGGTCGTCCTATGACGCCAATTGCTCAGGATGCATCATGGGCTGATCACCCACAACAACAAGACACCCCTAGTACTCCCCAACCGCAAGCAACCCCATCAGTGAAAGAAGAGGATGACTTTGAGGCCCAGCCAACTCCATCTTCACAGGTGTCGCCAGCGTTACGCAGGCTTCGCAAAGGACCAAGGCCCCAAGTCCCTCTTTCAAGCGTTCCAGAAGGAGAAGTGCACCACCAATCTGTTGCACATCAGGTGTTCCCCGAAGCCACTCCTACTGTGAATGTCTCCGAGTATGAGGCTAAAACTGCTGAAGACAATCCGGCTGCATCAACCGATGACAAACAAGAAGAAGAACGTGTTAATACTCCCCCCATTACTGAAGAAGCTGTTCCTGAGGTAAACGTGTCTGTGCCCGACCGTCCAGCTCATCAAGTGGAGGTTGAGAATCTTGAGGCTGCCACCACCAACACAAATGAAGCCAATGACGTAGTCATGGCTGAAGCAAATGTGGAGCCTACACCAACCAATGTGCCAGAAGCTAATGAAGCCAATGATGCACCTGCAACAGATGTGCAGCCTGACGCCTCTGTTGATGCCACTGCTCCTGTTCCGCCATGAAGGCCACACACTATCGAGCAAGCATTCAACAATGGCCAACTTATCACTGTCAAATGGCCTTTTCTGACTCCTCCGCCTGCTGCTGGTCCTCAGTTTGACTATCACGTTGAGCACAGGCCTCAGGTTCAGAAGCCAATGCCAAGGTTGCCAAGGTTTCCAGGTACTACATCTGCACCCGGATCTTTTAATATCAATGGCTTCAAGGCACACAACACCTTCTTTGATAGCGCCAAGAACCCCTACACCAAGGCAAGAATATCTTCTGATCGGTTCTAGAGCTATCAGCAGTGCAGTTATTACTCATGCATTCTGTACAATCAAGGTCGCATTTTCCCACATATGCGTCTTGACACTGAAGCCATAGCTGGACTGCCCTGTTTGGAAGAAACTCTGGATTGCTTCAGAGAGTCTGGCTTGCTGCAGTTCGTCACTGATAAGGAGCACTAGAATGAAGAATTGCTGCTCCAATTCTATGCGACTCTTCATATCCGTGGCTACAATAGGGATCCGAAGACTTGGGCCCTTGAGTGGATGACAGGCAATGTTCATCATGAAGCCAAAGCCTTTGATATCATTGAGCTTACTGGCCTGCCCACTCCAGGAGATGTGTATGAAACTGGTTGTCAGCTTCACAGTGCTGCTATGGAAAGCATCTTCCACAAGCCTGAGCCCAATATGAGTCAGATGCTTAGCATGATGAAGCCTTTGCCTCCAGATGCTGAATATCCTAAGGAGTTCTTTGTTGAAGACCTTGGGTATCTGCCATGTACTATCTATCACATCATAAGGCGAACTCTCTGGACCATCAAAGGACATTCTCCACATGCCAAGCTAGAAGGCGCAATGAAGACGTTGGTCTTTCATATTCTTCATGGCAAAAGCTTCAATGCACAAGACTTCTTAACCCGCCAACTTGCTGCATCAGGATCTGATCTCTTTGGCTTGAAGTTCTATGCTCCCTGGATTATGCGGCTGATCAAACTACACTCAGTTGTCACCTATCAGCCCTCTGCTCGCAATCATCAGATCTTTATGCCTGATGTCGATCGGTCTGTTGAAGCCATATATCCACAGCCTGCCAAGGAGCCTCTTAGTCTTCAGAATGCTGACCATCAAAGCTTCACGCAAAACATTGAAGGAGTTCAAGCTGTCACTCGCGTCTATCCATTGGCTGGAATCACTCGCTTGCCTCACCGTGCGCAGACCGAAGCAACTGATAGCACCATTGCCCAAAGGCGTTGCAAGCGCTCTCGTGTTTTGAATGACCGAGAACTTCTTGTGGCACTGCATCAGAAACAACATAGGCATCATGACTGGCTCAAACGACAAATGCAAAGTCTATTGGTGGGCGTCAATCGCATTCGCAATCTTGCCACCAAAAATGCTTTTGTCACTCATGAGACCTGTCGTCGATCATGGAAGAGTTTGACCCTGCTCAGTGCTGAAGCAGATCTTCAAGATGATGGCTTCACTGAAAAATTCAAGTTTGACTCCACTCCTCCATGGAATGTTGTCCTACGTTGAACTCCATCCCTTGAAGACTCTGACTATTCTTCCTCCGTGGCAACTATGAATGCCAGAGTGATCGATGATGAAGACGATGCTACTTCACCACCCCCTACTTCTGCACGCATCGACACTGCCCCGAGTTCGTCTGCACCGCCTAACAACACCGACGACCCTGCTGCTTCACCTACTCCTCATGGGAACGAGTAGAGGCTCTATGTCTTCAAACCTTTTTGGTCCTTACTAACAAAAGGGGGAGAAGCATATGAGTTTGATAGTCTTCAAGCGGGTCCATATGGGCGGTTGCTTTATATTTTGCCTAGTGTTTACAACTCTCGTTTTGATACATTTGGTTCTTTGAGTTGTAACACTTAAACTCAATGGTCGTCTGCTACTTATTTGCTATTCTGTGACGCGATGATAAATTCCGCATGTCCGACGATAAATTCCGCACTTAGATCATTTTGCAGACGTCCTTTTTCATTATGCATGTCCTTATCTTCACATACTTTTCATGCATGATGAATTGTCATCATAAGTTGAAGAGGATCTCCACAAGTACAACCTGCCATGTGCATTTGCATTCCAAAAGCAAATTACTTATATGCACATCTTCAGGGGGAGCCTTTGCCACTTATGAAGACAATCCCCTATCCTTTACAATTTCACATATTTTATTCCCCGTTGAAAACTTCAACTAGTTTGTCATCAATCACCAAAAAGGGGGAGATTGTAAGTGCATCTAGAGCCACCCCTAGTTGGTTTTGGAGTATTGACGACAAACCTAGTTGAGGGACTAATGTGTTTGTGAGAATTGCAGGATAACACAGGTAGAAGTCCCTCATTGATTCAGTTTTCCTACCAGAGATGACCCCTAAAATTGTATGAAGACATTGAAGTCAAAGGTGGTATGTGAAGACATTCACATTGAAGACTATGATAAGAGAAGACATCGCGTGAAGACTATGGAGTGCGAAGACTTAGTAGTTTCGTCATTCTGTGTTTTTCTTTGTTGAGTCATAGGAACCACCACACTATTAAGTGGGGTCCAAGAGAACCAGTCAAAATGACTGAAGTGATGCTTAACCAAAATCCTATGTCTTCGAGTGAAGACAATGAGAGCAAATCTTGTCCAGAGTTGGATAAGTCAGCTTTGCTTGTAGTCCAAGTAAAGTTGCCGTGTGTGTTTGAAATCTGACCGTTGGAACACGTGTCAGTTCCTTAGTGACCAAGGGTCATTTCGGACAAACCAGGTCGGGTTTCCCAGTGGCTATAAATAGCCCACCCCCTACAACCATAAATGGTTGGCTGCTTAGAGTTAGAGTACGGCTTTTGTCGTTTGAGAGCAACCCACCTCGAAGCCTTTGAGAGAGAATTCCTTGCGAGGATAAAGCCCTAACCACCCAGAGCCAAAAGAGTGTTAGGCATCACTTAAGTCTTCCTGTCTGTGTGATCTGAAGACTTATTACACTTGAGGACTGTGAATCCTCCAGCCGGTTAGGCGTCGCGTTCTGAGCATCCAAGAGTCATTGTGGATCACCGGTGAATGAAGTCTGTGAAGGTTTGGGAGTCTACCTTGAAGACTTACCAGAGTGATTGGGCGAGGTCTGTGTGACCTTAGCTCAAGGGGAATACGGTGAGGACTGAGTGTCCTGAGCTGCATGTTCAGGACTGGGTGTCCGGGACTGTGTGTCCTTAGGTTTAAATACCTAGCCACCCTAACCAGACGTACAACTGTCACAGCAGTTGGAACTGGTCTACCAAATCTTTGTCTTCACCAAGCTCACTGATTCTATCCTTCCCATCCCTTTATTTACAGTTGGTCCTTGTGAAGTCATTGCATGATTGCATTATCTTTTGTCTTCACTGAGTGACTGCTTGTTCTGATTGGCTTCACAATATCTTCCTACATGATCTTTACTACCTAGCTGCTATTAGTCATTGTGCTTTCACTTCATTGAATACTTGACTATGGTTTGCCTAGTGTAGTCTACCTTCCGCTGCATGGTAATAGGTTTATTTCTATCGTTTGTCTTCGAAACTTCCATGTTTTGAAGACTTTCATAAAAATCGCCTATTCACCCCCCCCCTCTAGTTGATAACTAGCACTTTCAAGTTGCAAGAGAAATTGTTGGCGAGACAACCATGTGACGACACATTGATATAGATCAAGATGATGGAGATCATGGTGTCATGCCGGTGACGATGGAGATCATGACGATACTTTGGAGATGGAGATCAAAGGCACAAGATGATGATGGCCATATCATGTCACATATTTTGATTGCATATGATGTTTATCTTTTATGCATCTTATTTTGCTTAGTTCAATGGTAGGTTTATAAGATGATCTCTCACTAATTATCAAGGTACAAGTTCTCCCTGAGTATGCACCATTGCGAAAGTTCTTCGTGCTGAGACACCACGTGATGATCGGGTGTGATAGGTTCTACGTTCAAATACAACGGGTGCAAAAAAGTTGCACACACGGAATACTCAGGTTAAACTTAACGAGCCTAGCATATAACTGATATGGCATCGGAACATGGAGACCGAAAGGTTGAGCGTGAATCATATAGTAGATATAATCAACATAGTGATGTTCACCATTGAAACTACTCCATCTCACGTGATGATCGGACATGGTTTAGTTGATATGGATCACGTGATCACTTAGAAGATTAGAGGGATGTCTGTCTAAGTGGGAGTTCTTAAGTAATATGATTAATTGAACTTTAATTTATCATGAACTTAGTCCTGGTAGTATTAGCATATCTATGTTGTAGATCAACAGCTCGCGATGTTGCTCCTAGTTTATTGTGTTCCTAGAGAAAAATTATGTTGAAAAATGTTAGTAGCAATGATGCAGATTGGATCCGTGATATGAGGATTATCCTCATTGCTGCACAGAAGAATTATGTCTTTGATGCACCGCTAGGTGAAAGACCTATTGCAGGAGTAGATGCAGACGTTATGAATGTTTGGCTAGCTCAATATGATGACTACTTGATAGTTTAGTGCACCATGCTTAACGGCTTAGAATCGGGACTTCAAAGACGTTTTGAATGTCATGGACCATATGAGATGTTCCAGGAGTTGAAGTTAATATTTCAAGCAAATACCCGAGTTGAGAGATATGAAGTCTCCAACAAGTTTTATAGCTAAAAAGATGGAGGAGAATAGCTCAAGCAGTGAGCATGTACTCAGATTGTCTGGGTACTACAATCGCTTGAATCAAGTGGGAATTAATCTTCCAGATAAGATAGTGATTGACAGAATTCTTTAGTCACCATCACCAAGTTAGTAGAACTTCGTGATGAACTATGATATGCAAGGGATAAAGGAAACGATTCCCAAGCACTTCGTAATGCTGAAATCAACGAAGGTAGAAATCAAGAAAAATATCAAGTGTTGATGGTAGACAAGACCACTAGTTTCAAGAAAAGGGCAAAGGGAAGAAGGGGAACTTCAAGAAGAACAGCAAGCAAGTTGCTGCTCAAGTGAAGAAGCCCAAGTCTGGTCCTAAGCCTGAGACTAAGTGCTTCTACTGCAAAGGGACTGGTCACTGGAAGCGGAACTACCCCAAGTATTTGGCGGATAAGAAGGATGGCAAAGTGAACAAAGGTATATTTGATATACAGATTATTGATGTGTATTTTACTAGTGTTCGTAGCAACCCCTCGGTATTTGATACTGGTTCAGTTGCTAAGAGTAGTAACTCGAAACGGGAGTTGCAGAATGAATAGAGACTAGTTAAGGGTGAAGTGACGATGTGTGTTGGAAGTGGTTCCAAGATTGATATGATCATCATCGCACACTCCCTATACTTTTGGGATTAGTGTTGAACCTAAATAAGTGTTATTTGGTGTTTGCGTTGAGCATGAATATGATTTGATCATGTTTATTGCAATACGGTTATTCATTTAAGTAAGAGAATAAATTGTTGTTCTGTTTACATGAATAAAACCTTATATGGTTACACACCCAATGAAAATGGTTCGTTGGATCTCGATCATAGTGATACACATATTCATAATATTGAAACCAAAAGATGCAAAATTAATAATGATAGTGCAACTTATTTGTGGCACTGCCGTTTAGGTCATATTGGTGTAAAGCGCATGAAGAAACTCCATGTTGATGGACTTTTGGAATCACTTGATTATGAATCACTTAATGCTTGTGAACCATGCCTCATGGGCAAGATGACTAAGACTCCGTTCTCCGGAACAATGGAGCAAGCAACTGACTTATTGGAAATAATACATACTGATGTATGCGGTCCGATGAGTGTTAAGGCTCACGGCAAGTATCATTATTTTCTGACCTTCACAGATGATTTGAGAAGATATGGGTATATCTACTTAATGAAACACAAGTCTGAAACAGTTGAAAAGTTCAAAGAATTTCAGAGTGAAGTGGAGAATCATCGTAACAAAAATAAAAGTTTCTACGATATGATCGCAGAAGTAAAATATTTGAGTTACGAGTTTGGCCTTCAATTAAAACAATGTGAAATAGTTTCACTACTCACGCCACCTGGAACACCATAGTGTAATGGTGTGTCCGAACATCATAACCATACTTTATTAGATATGGTGCAATCTATGATGTCTCTTACCAATTTACCACTATCGTTTTGGGGTTATGCATTAGAGACAGCTACATTCACGTTAAATAGGGCACCGTCTAAATCCGTTGAGACGACACCGTATGAACTATGGTTTGACAAGAAACCTAAGCTGTCGTTTCTTAAAGTTTGAGGTTGCAATGCTTATGTGAAAAAGTTTCAACCTGATAAGCTCAAACCCAAATCGGAGAAGTGCGTCTTCATAGGATACCCAAAAGAAAATGTTGGGTACACCTTCTATCACAGATCCGAAGGCAAGATATTCGTTGCTGAGAATGGATCCTTTCTAGAGAAGGAGTTTCTCTCGAAAGAAGTGAGTGGGAGGAAAGTAGAACTTGATGAGGTAACTGTACCTGCTCCCTTATTGGAAAGTAGTTCATCACAGAAATCTGTTCCTGTGACTACTACACCAATTAGTGAGGAAGCTAATGATGATGATCATGTAACTTCAGACCAAGTTACTACCGAACCTCGTAGGTAAACCAGAGTGAGATCCGCACCAGAGTGGTACGGTAAACCTACTCTGGAGTTCATGTTACTTGACCATGACGAACCTATGAACTATGAGGAAGCGATGATGAGCCCAGATTCCGTGAAATGGCTTGAGGCCATGAAATCTGAGATGGGATCCATGTATGAGAACAAAGTGTGGACTTCGGTTAACTTGCCCGTTGATCGGCAAACAATTGAGATTAAATGGATCTTCAAGAGGAAGACGGACACTGATAATAGTGTTACTATCTACAAAGCTAGAATTGTCGCAAAAGGTTTTCGACAAGTTCAAGGTGTTGACTACGATGAGAGTTTCTCACTCGTATCTATGCTTAAGTCTATCCGAATCATGTTAGAAATTGCCACATTTTTTGAAATCTGGCAAATGGATAAACAAAACTACATTCCTTAATGGATTTATTAAAGAAGAGTTGTATATGATGCAACAAGAAAGTTTTGTCAATCCTAAAGGTGCTAACAAAATATGCAAGCTCCAGCGATCCATCTATGGACTGCTGCAAGCATCTCGGAGTTGGAATATACGCTTTGATAAGTTGATCAAAGCATATAGTTTTATACAGACTTGTGGTGAAGCCTGTATTTACAAGAAAGTGAGTGGGAGCACTACAGCATTTCTGATAAGTATATGTGAATGACATATTGTTGATCGGAGATAATGTAGAATTATTCTGCAAAGCATAAAGGAGTGTTTGAAAGGAGTTTTTGAAAGAAAGACCTCGGTGAAGCTGCTTACATATTGAGCATCAAGATCTATAGAGATAGATCAAGACGCTTGATAAGTTTTTCAATGAGTACATACCTTGACAAGATTTTGAAGTAGTTCAAAATGGAACAGTCAAAGAAAGAGTTCTTGCATGTTACAAGGTGTGAAACTGAGTAAGACTCAAAGCCCGACCACGGCAGAAGATAGAAAGAGAATGGAAGTCATTCCCTATGCCTTGGCCATAGGTTCTATAAAATATGTCATGCTGTGTACCAGATCTATTGTATACCCTACACTATTTTTGGCAAGGGGTACAATAGTGATCTAGGAGTAGATCACTGGACAGCAGTCAAAATTATCCTTAGTGGAATAAGGATATGTTTCTCGATTATGGAGGTGACAAAAAGGTTCGTCGTAAAGGGTTACGTCGATGCAAATTTTGACACTGATCCGGATGACTCTAAATCTCAATCTGGATTCATATTGAAAGTGGGAGCAATTAGCTAGAGTAGCTCCGTGCAGAGCATTGTTGACATAGAAATTTGCAAAATACTTACGGATCTGAATGTGGCAGACCCGTTGACTAAACTTCTCTCACAAGCAAAACATGATCACACCTTAGTACTCTTTGGGTGTTAATCACATAGCGATGTGAACTAGATTATTGACTCTAGTAAACCCTTTGGGTATTGGTCACATGTCGATGTGAACTATGGGTGTTAATCACATGGTGATGTGAACTATTGGTATTAAATCACATGGCGATGTGAACTAGATTATTGACTCTAGTGCAAGTGGGAGACTGAAGGAAATATGCCCTAGAGGCAATAATAAAGTTATTATTTATTTCCTTATATCATGATAAATGTTTATTATTCATGCTAGAATTGTATTAACCGGAAACATAATACATGTGTGAATACATAGACAAACAGAGTGTCACTAGTATGCCTCTACTTGACTAGCCCGTTGATCAAAGATGGTTATGTTTCCTAACCATAGACATGAGTTGTCATTTGATTAACGGGATCACATCATTAGGAGAATGATGTGATTGACTTGACCCATTCCGTTAGCTTAGCACTTGATCGTTTAGTTTGTTGCTATTGCTTTCTTCATGACTTATACATGTTCCTATGACTATGAGATTATGCAACTCCCGTTTACCGGAGGAACACTTTGTGTGCTACCAAACGTCACAACGTAACTGGGTGATTATAAAGGTGCTCTACAGGTGTCTCCAAAGGTACTTGTTGGGTTGGCGTATTTCAAGATTAGGATTTGTCACTCCGATTGTCGGAGAGGTATCTCTGGGCCCTCTCGGTAATGCACATCACTTAAACCTTGCAAGCATTGCAACTAATGAGTTAGTTGCGGGATGATGTATTACGGAACGATTAAAGAGACTTGCCGGTAACGAGATTGAACTAGGTATTGAGATACCAACGATCGAATCTCGGGCAAGTAACATACCGATGACAAAGGGAACAACATATGTAGTTATGCGGTCTGACCGATAAAGATCTTCATAGAATATGTGGGAGCCAATATGAGCATCCAGGTTCTGCTATTGGTTATTGACCGGAGACGTGTCTCGGTCATGTCTACATAGTTCTCGAACCCGTAGGGTCCGCACGCTTAAAGTTCGATGATGGTTATATTATGAGTTTATGTGTTCGGAGTCCCGGATGAGATCGGGGACATGACGAGGAGTCTCGAAATGGTCGAGACGTAAAGATCAATATATTGGCCCTCTAAGGCCTTTCTCTCCTTTCCCGTATGGCCCATTAAGGCCCAATACGAATTCCCGTAACTCCCCGGTACTCCCGAAAATACCCGAATCACTCGGAACCTTTCCGATGTCCGAATATAGTCATCCAATATATCGATCTTTATGTCTCGACCATTTCAAGACTCCTCGTCATGTCCCCGCTCTCATCCGGGACTCCAAACTCCTTCGGTACATCAAAACACATAAACTCATAATATAACCGTCATCGAACTTTAAGCGTGCGGACCCTACGGGTTCGAGAACTATGTAGACATGACCGAGACACGTCTTCGGTCAATAACCAATAGCAGAACCTGGATGCTCATATTGGCTCCTACATATTCTACGAAGATCTTTATCGATCAAACCGCATAACAACATATGTTGTTCCCTTTGTCATCGGTATGTTACTTGCCCGAGATTCGATCATCGATATCTCAATACCTAGTTCAATCTCGTTAGTGGCAAGTCTCTTTACTTGTTCCATAATACATCATCCCGCAACTAACTCATTAGTTGCAATGCTTGCAAGGCTTATAGTGATGTGCATTACCGAGTGGGCCCAGAGATACCTCTCCGACAATCGGAGTGACAAATCCTAATCTCGAAATACGCCAACCCCACAAGTACCTTTGGAGACACCTGTAGAGCACCTTTATAATCACCCAATTACGTTGTGACGTTTGGTAGCACACAAAGTGTTCCTTTGGTAAACGGGAGTTGCATAATCTCATAGTCATAGGAACATGTATAAGTCATGAAGAAAGCAATAGCAACAAACTAAACGATCAAGTGCTATGCTAACGGAATGGGTCAAGTCAATCACATCATTCTCCTAATGATGTGATCCCGTTAATCAAATGACAACTCATGTCTATGGTTAGGAAACATAACCATCTTTGATCAACGAGCTAGTCAAGTAGAGGCATACTAGTGACACTCTGTTTGTCTATATATTCACACATGTATTATGTTTCCGGTTAATACAATTCTAGCATGAATAATAAACATTTATCATGATATAAGGAAATAAATAATAACTTTATTATTGCCTCTAGGGCATATTTCCTTCAATTACCTCTCAAACCACCTTTGTGGTCAGGAGGCGAGGAAAGTTTTCATACAACAACACCCACGGTTCAATATTAAAGTGTTCCTGAAGAGGTCGAAGGATGGACGGTCAATCATCCACAGGCACTGGCCTAAAGTTGCAAAGACCTTCAACATGAATGAAGGCTCAATATTCGTCTTCCGTTTTAGCATTTTTCTAGATGAGATGCATCTCTCTATGTACCGTCTATGATGCTAATTTCGAAAGGTTCTAGATGTTGCATGTGAAACTTGTTGCTGGTGCAGTTGTGTAATGGGGTAGCTGAGTGCTGAAGCTATATCATGTTGCACTCCGATGTATTTCAATTATGAAATACTGCTTCCTTAATATGGAAATGAAATATATTATGTGCTTAATATGAACGTCAATTAGATTAGTAAATGGATTATGAATAATAGGGCAATTAGCCCGTTAATTGGCCAATTAGCTTGCTAATTGGCCAATTAGCTTGCTAATTGGGTTTTCCTATTGCAAACAGTTAATGAGAAAACACCGTGGGTGATGACCTCAGGCAACGCACATAGTTTCTAGGAATAAACCGTGTTGGATCAATGAACAATCACACACGACATTCTTTTTAAAACTGTTTGCGTTACGCCACCTTGCGCAAAAGTTTTTCTTGTAGCGACCGTGTAGGATGTATATACGAACGGAAACGTTTAGCGAGGACTGACTGTGTGGGATGTACTTGCGACCGGAAACAATTTCGCCGTATAATTGTATTTTTTTAGCACTACTGTACGTATTTCCATATTTGAGCGCTCGCCAGTCACACACGACCTAATTTTGCCGAGCGTGTGTGCCAGGAGGGCATATCCCCAATGGTTTCTGGGTCGTGTGGGAAGGACCCCCCTATCGCCCACACTCACTTGGCGACGATTCCGAATGCCGTCGCGGAAAGGGGTTAAAAACCGTTTGTTTAGGACCGACACGTACCAGTGTACCTTATCACCCCCCTTCCCTCACCGCATCTAGAGACTAGAGGTCGGACTAAGTCTCGACGTTGATCGATGAAGGCGACGGTGGTTTTTTTTTTGCTCCGGCACCCTTCAACGGCGAGATGGGATATACGAGCGACGACTTGAGGTAGATGGTATGGTTGTGTAGCGGAGCGGTGGTCTTCCCAACTGGGCCGACAGTCTTTGAGGATGAGGCATCGGTGGCCTTGGTCTCATCCAGTGACTGAGGCAGAAATTTGGTAAGCTTTGGCCTCCGCCACACCTTATTTTTTCCTCTCTTTCATGTTATATTCACGCTGAATGTTTAAGAAAGCTTCACACTTGGAATTGTTATGTACGACCTTGCCTAAGTCGGCCATATCTTGAAAAACTCTCTGCCTTTGCCACTGGTCCCATCTTCAGGTATGCGGGTGGTAGCAGGGACCTTCGAAACCAGGCGGTCCTCCGCTCGGATGCGTGAATGGTGTCATGGTCCTGCACTTCTAGGCGGTTGTTGCAATGGGGCGGAGGGTCATGGACCTTCAGATCCGACGACAATGACGAGTATGTTTTTGAAGGAAATATGTCCTAGAGGCAATAATAGAGTTGTTATTTTATATTTCCTTATATCATGATAAATGTTTATTATTCATGTTAGAATTGTATTAACCAGAAACTTGATACATGTGTGGATACATAGACAAAACACCGTGTCCCTACTAAGCCTCTACTAGACTAGCTCGTTATCAAAGATGGTTAAGTTTCCTAACCATAGACATGTGTTGTCATTTGATGAACGGGATCACACCATTAGGAGAATGATGTGATGGACAAGACCCATCTGATAGCTTAGCATGTTGATCGTTCAGTTTTATTGCTATTGCTTTCTTCATGTCAATACATATTCCTTCGACTATGAGATTATGCAACTCCCGGATACCGAAGGAATACCTTGTGTGCTATCAAATGTCACAACATAATTGGGTGATTATAAAGATGCTCTACAGGTATCTCCGAAGGTGTTTGTTGGGTTGGCATAGATCGAGATTAGGATTTGTCACTCCGAGTATCGGAGAGGTATCTCTAGGCTCTCTCGGTAATGCACATCATAAGAAGCCTTGCAAGCAATGTGACTAATGAGTTAGTTGCGGGATGATGTACTACGGAAGGAGTAAAGAGACTTGCCGGTAATGAGATCGAACTAGGTATGAAGATACCGACGATCGAATCTCGGGCAAGTAACATACCGATGACAAAGGGAATAACGTATGTTATAATTGCTGTTCAACCGATAAAGATCTTCGTAGAATATGTGGGAACCAATATGAGCATCCAGGTTCCGCTGTTGGTTATTGGCCGGAGAGGTGTCTCGGTCATCTCTACATAGTTCTCGAACCTATAGGGTCCGCACGCTTAACGTTCGATGACGATTTTGTATTATATGAGTTATGTGATTTGGTGACCGAATGTTGTTCGGAGTCCCGGATGAGATCACGGACATGACAAGGAGTCTCGAATTGGTCGAGAGGTAAAGATTGATATATAGGACGATGATATTCAGACACCGAAAGCGTTCCGGGGGTACCGGGTGCATATCAGGTCACTCAAAGGGGTTCCGGGCATCCCCCTGGCAACTACATGGGCCTTAATGTGCCAAGAGGGGGACAGACTAGCCCCCTAAGGGGCTGGTGCGCCCCATGTAGGCCAAAATAAGGGGAGAGGAAAGAGGAGAAGGGAGAAACGAAGGGAAGGGATTCGGCCTCCCCCTTCCTTCCCTCATCCCTCCTCCTTCCTTACCCCTCCGGATGGATATGGAAGGGGGGAGGCCGAATTGGGAGGCGCCCAAGTAGGATTCCTCCTACTTTGGGGTGCCCCCTTGGCTGCCTCTCCTCCCCTCCAACCTATATATATGAGGGGGGGGGGCATCGCTATAACACACAAGAACGATTGTTGGCCGTGTGCGGCGCCCCCTCCATAGTTTACGTCTCCGGTCATATTTGTCGTAGTGCTTAGGCAAAGTCCTGCGCAGATCACTTCACCATCACCGTCACTACGCCGTCGTGCTGACGAAACTCTCCTTCAACACTTTGCTGGATCAAGAGTTCGAGGGACCTCATCGAGCTGAACGTGTGCAGAACTCGGAGGTGCCGTACGTTCGGTGCTTGATCGGTCAGAACGAGAAGAAGTTTGACTACATCAACCGCATTGTCAAACGCTTCCGCTTTCGGTCTACGAGGGTACGTGGACACATCTCCCCCTCTCGTTGCTATGCATCTCCTAGATAGATCTTGCATGAGCATAGGAAATTTTGTTGAAATTGCATGCTACGTTCCCAACAGTTTTGTCAACCAATTCTGCTGCCATAGGTGAGGACAACGGAGCATGAGGTTGATGCCAGATCTTCACCGCATGTGTGACAGTGGCCTTCGTCGTTCTAAGCCTTTGGTGGCAACTGTCACTTTTTGGGACTTGACTGCCTGCTTGTGCAGGATGATCTTCACTCATGTGGCATCTCACGTCAAGATCGTGCTACACATGTAGCTGTTGGGATCGTGAAAAATGATGGCGGTGGCACATGATGACTTCGCTTTGGTGATGCTTCTCAAGTAACTGGTCTCGAGCTCTGGGATGAAAACCTAGGACCTGGCCTTTGGTGGTTTGATCCGGCGATGGCGGCGTTTGAACATCATTCCCTTTCTGAAGGCGTTGCTGCTAGAGAATCTTTATCATAGTTGTTGTTGTAGTTTGTAGATTGTTGTTTTGATTGCTTTGTTTCTTTTTCTCCGCCTAGGCATAACTTCAGTTTCGTATGACTTTGCTTTTTTGCTTGCGTGATTTTTATGTATGTCTGTCGGTATTGATTATATGGATTTTAGTGATGCAAAAAAAAATGTGTACTCATTGTGTTTTGTAAATTCTTTATGTTACTTCCTTCGTTCTATAATATAAGACACTTTTTGACACTAATGTGGTATCAAAAACGTCGTACATTATGGATAGAGGGAGTACAATTTTTAGCTAGTAAAATTCGTCCTTCGTCGAAAGAGGAGGACTTGTGAGGATCAGTACCGGGGGCGTGTGGTGCGTGTGCCCTGAGCCGGTGACTCGCGTGAGGATGAAGAGTCGTACACGCCCGTACAAACTGAAATGCCGTGCGTACGTACGTGCGTACAGGCACCGCAACTATCGGATCACAGCCTCGCTTCCGTCCGTCCATCGGCCGGTGCCTGCCGGCGGTCGGTGGCCGGAAGATATCCCGGCAGCTTCCTACGCCACAGAATAATAGATCGTCGTCCAATAATACGTGTGGCTACACATTCCCTGCACTATACTACTAGTGGGCATGGATTTACATGTTCGTTTCTGGGATCAGGGACCAGAGGACAGAATGCTCCCAGCGTAGCTAGACAACGCCACCACATGTCCACTTGACACCGACGTGGCCAGCAGTACTCTCTCCCGTAGTCTTCTCCGCGTAATCGACTAATCATACGTGCTGATCACCGTATTCGGCGGCAGAAAAGCACGCGGTGCAGATGGCGGAGCGCATCAGCGAGGCAAGTTGCAGCAAGGTCAGAATGATCTGCAGCTGGCGAGCTAATGGAAAAACGGCCATGGAATCACGCACGGCATATCAAACGGACACGCGAGATGCTAGTCAGAAGGGCGCTATTCTGAAGGTTGGTCAACCATATGATACAATTTCATCACGGCCATGTGTATCACAATTTAAAAAACCTGCCTCCCATCCGCGAGGTCCTCCATGTTTTTCTTCTTCTTCTTCTTCTTCTTCTTCTTCTTCTTTCTTTGCGGCACCGACGCCCCCCCATGTCTGTGCACCCCTGTCCCCAGCTTGCGTTTTCCAGGTTAATTTAATGTCGTTTTCCGTTGAATTCTTTGGCGATTCTTTGCTTGCCATGCCGGGAGACAGCAAAAAGATGAGGGTGCGAGTCATTGTATATCCAGGCAGAGATTCAAAGTTCCCAGTTATTATCTTCTCCAAGATGATCTCGGGGAAATAATGCAGAATCACAGAGTTGCCGTGGGCACGATGGTTCATAGTTGACGAAAAAGAGTTTCTCTCCGCTTTATATTAATATATACTAAAGCAACTCGATGGTTCATAGTTAAACTTAATTAAGCGTGATTCGGAACGAGCAATCGATCCACTAGTAGACTTTTATTTTATTTACGTAAAAAAGCGCACAGTTCCAGCCTCCGGGAGCAGAAAAGAAATGGAAAAGGCGAACGGCCGGGATGGTAATAAAGTAGTTGCAACCTGGACTGGGCAATCTCCCCTGCCATTCTGCTGTTGCGTTCGCGCTGCGATTCCTCCCATGTGCCCCAAACAATTCCGTTTGCTGGAGCAGCACGAAATGCCAAGCCCATAGATCTGGCGACCAGCACCACGTACCACCAGTACCACGCTTACTTGCAAGGCATGTAAAATCGGTCTGGCCACTGAGTGAGTTCGCCATTAAAATCTCAGCTGACGTCCATTGACCTACCAACATAAATGTATCGGGTTTGCAGCTCGATCGCGATCGCGATCACGACGACGACGACGACGAGAAGCGAGCTCCGGCTGAGATCTTGTTGCCCGTGAACGAAATCCGAGCGGAGGCTTCGGAAAGTCCAAAGGCGCGCAAAGCAAGCAAGCGTTGGCTCAGTTCTCGTGGGACGAAAGGAAAAGGGAAAGCGGAGGGAGGCGCGCGCGCGAGGAAACGTGGTTTCCATGAAGTGCCAGCGATTGTAATCGTTCTACCGACCAGCGGAGCGAGCTCGAATAAACTAATGGCGATCGCTTTCCAAATCATCGTCTAGTTAGTGGTACTAAGTTGTATCGTTCTCCCCGGCCACTACCGCCGCGCTGTGATGTGCCCGTGCCCGCGCCTATCTATTTGTCCATTATCGTATCGTATCCATTTCTTAATTCCTCTCCTCCCCCCGACTTAACTAATCATCGCCGGCAGGGCCTGCCATTGATCTGCTACTTGAGGAATGCGTTGCGGTTGTGGATGCTACTTGTAGTACCACAAGGAGGGGATAGGGGCTCTGTGGCTCTCTCTGCTTTCTGAGGTCGTGCCGAGATGAAGGTCCCTCTCCCTGTCAGGAGCAAGAGCTTCAAGAAGAGCAGGGGAGCCTCATGCAGCCTCCCCCTCCTGCTGCTCATCGGGGCCGTCCAGTTCTTGGTGATTGGTACGTGTTCTTCTTCGATGCGTTGCATTGCATTCCATCTGTTTCGATTCATGGACTCATTCATTGGTCGCATCCGAATGCGTGTTCATCGGTTCTTGTGGTGGAAATGGAGATTTGACATTGAGGTTTGATTCAATCTGCAGGCAAGCCTTTTCCGTCGCTCTTGATGGATAGCAGCAGGAGGAGAGCCTTCTTCAATCTCGCAGGTAGGGATCTTCTGCTACAATGTGGATGATCGGTTAGTTCATCCGGGGAAAGAAAAGAAGCTCTTGATTAAAATTTGCAATGTGGATTTCTGTGTTGTGTAAATAATGCAGAGGAGGAGTTCATCCCGGAGCCTCAGGTGAGCTGCGACTTCAATGACACGAGATCCGACTACTGCGAGATGGCCGGCGCCATCCGCGTCCGCGGGAGCACGTCGGAGGTGTTCGTCATGACCCCTCGCCGCGGCACCACCGCCGGGGACGTCGTCGGCCACAACGCGACGTGGATCGCCCCCAACGCCACGAGCTGGAAGATGCAGCCGTACACGCGCAAGGGGGAGGCCCGCATCATGAACGGCATCACGGCGGTGACGGTGCGGCTGGCGGACGCCGACGAGGCCCCCGCGTGCGAGGTGATGCACGACGTGCCGGCCGTGGTGTACTCCAACGGCGGCTACTGCGGCAACTACTACCACGACTTCAACGACAACATCATCCCGCTCTTCATCACCACGCGCCACCTGGGCGGCGAGGTGCAGCTGCTGGTGAAGCAGAAGCAGGCGTGGTGGTTCCGCAAGTACGGCGAGATCGTGGACGGGCTGACGCGGCACGAGGCGCTGGATCTCGACGGCGACGCGCGCGTGCACTGCTACCGGCGGGCCTTCGTGGGGCTGCGCAGCCACAAGGACCTGAGCATCGACCCGCGCCGCGCGCCCAACAACGTGTCCATGGTGGACTTCAAGCGCTTCCTCATGTGGCGCTACGCGCTGCCGCGGGAGCACGCGATCCGGACAGACGACGAGGTGGTCGGCGGGCGGAGGCCGCGGCTGCTGATCATCACGCGGCGGTCGCGGCGGCGGTTCATGAACCTGGAGGAGATCGTGGCCGCGGCGGAGGAGCTCGGCTTCGAGGTGACGGCGTCGGACCTGATGTCGCCGCCCAAGAAGCAGGGCGGCGAGGCGGCGGCGGCCGTGGTGGGCGACGGCGGGCAGGCGCGGATGGCGGACGCGTCGGCGACGGCGAACGCGTTCGACGTGATGCTGGCGGTGCACGGGTCCGGGCTGACGAACCTGCTGTTCCTGCCGATGAACGCGGTGGTGGTCCAGGTGGTGCCGCTGGGGCGGATGGAGGGCCTGGCCATGGACGAGTACGGCGTGCCGCCGCGGGACATGAACATGCGCTACATCCAGTACAACATCACGGCGGAGGAGAGCACGCTGTCGGAGCTCTACCCGCGCGGCCACCCGGTGTTCCTCGACCCCGGCCCCATCCACAAGCAGAGCTGGTCGCTCGTCAAGGACATCTACCTCGGCAAGCAGGACGTGCGCCTCGACATGGCCCGCTTCCGGCCCGTGCTCCAGAAGGCGCTCGACCTCCTCCGGTGACACGCGCACTGACACGTCACACGCCGGCGCCGGCGCCGGCGACGACGACACATACATACACATCATGTTAATCAGACCAACTTTTTCTCCCCTTCTTCTTCTCGTTCTTTGTCGACATGAAATCAAAGGTGTACACAAATTGATTCTAGTTTTTTGGCCGGTGCATGGACGACAGGGTGGCGACGTTTTTGTTGTATGATGATTGATTGTAGTCGAGTCGTTTTCCCGGAGCCGTGACGGGCGTACGTGTCTGGCAAGGCAGCTAAGCGCCAACAACAAGAGGAAGAAAACAACGTCATGTGAGGCATCAAAAATGGTTTTCTTTAGATGGACCGACACGGCGAGGGTGGGGAATGGAGCATCAACCCTCGTGCCCCAATCGGGCTGCGCCAAAAAGATTCCACAGGTGTTATGTTGGTCGGCGAGCAATGTTGGAGCACCTACCGGACGGACGTGCCTACATACGCCGCCCGCGCAGGGTGCGTCCCGCGGCCGATGGTGATTTTTCTTCCACGACAGCGATGGATCTCTTTTTTTCCGGCGAGCATCGACCCGACTTTGGTCATTTTTAGTTTCAAAGGGTAAGGGTGCTGGTCGGTCAAGACGTTCTGGGAGGCTTTGTGGGAGACTGAACATCAATCACGTAGGACTCCGACACCCCCATCTCATTGAATTCCTCCTTTCGGTTTACTTTTTACTTGCACTCCACCCCCTCCCCCTTCTCCTCTCATTTCTTTCATCTGCACCCTTCTGTCCCACGCCGTCGTTGTACCTCTCTGGACGCCATCAGGAATCCTCGGACGTCCGCAGACCCCGCCCACGCGACTGCCTGCTTTGTACCACACCCCTGTCCACCCAGGAATCCCTCTGCAGCTAGGTACCCTCCGCACCCTCTTACTGATGACGTCTATGGCAGACACCGCACCCGGTAGGTGTTCGGTCAAGTGCCATTGATCCTCTTTTTTGAACTTGTTTTTTGGAGAAGCACGATGACGGGATACTAGGTGTTCAAGAATGAGTTGTTGTGCAATGCGTGGTTGGTTGTTTATGAGGATTTTGTAGGCATAAGCAAGGGCCCGATCTTTTGGCACAACTTGCATGCTTTGTTTCATGGGTGAAAGAACTTGTCGCCCTTCAAAATGCACGACATCGATGCACGTAATATGAAGTCGCTAACGCATCGGTGGTACACATCTGCAACTCCATCATGAAGTTTTGAAGTGCGATTCACCAAATGAAGACTAGGTAGCCATTGGGCTCGTCAACCATGAAGATCGTAAATGTTGCTTCTTGTTTGCTCTACATGTTGGTTAATTAATTCATTCACTCAATAATGGTGTACATGTTCTATAGCATGCACACATTGTCATGATGTATTACAGGGCTGAGGGTAGGCCATTCACACATTCATTGTTGGATGAAGCTCAAGGGGCAATTTGTGTGGGACAATATGTGTCAGTCCTGACTCTAGTGTCGTCGAATTTGGAATAGATGATTTCGTAAAACTTGTTGAACATCCAATTATCTTTTTTTTGAGGCAATCTCGCGAAGCTCCGTCACAATGTTTACAAGGACGAAAGGAATTCCCTCTGGCTGGCCTAGCCAAACATGACGACCAAACCCTAACTTTAAAGCATGCTTCGCTAAATTGCGAGCCTCCTTATTGGAGCTCCTATGCTCATGAACTATATTACATAAAGTAAAAGACGTAGCCGTCATCTTGATCTCTTCGATGATAGCTCCGTATGCTGATCCACTCCCCTTCTTGATTTCTGACACAACACCTTGGCAATCTGAAGCGAGATGTAAATGGTTCAAATTCAGATCCTGGGCTAGAGCCAAACCTTCCCTGATAGCTAGCGCTTCAAGGGTAGCAGCATCATTTTGATTTCTGAAAACATAGGCCGACGCTCCAAGGAAAATGCCTTCGCCGTTTCTGCAGATTGTACCCACCGTTCCATGGTTTCCTCCCCTGCTCACTACTGCATCAACATTTAGTTTCATAGAATTCTCGGGCGGTGCTAGCCAACCCGGCCACCCAGGTGTTGCACTCGTGTGGGGCTCATCCTTTTGCGATAGCTGATGAAGTTCTACTAGATAAGAGTTAACGAAACCATGAACTGCATATGGGCTTTTGAATATATCTTCATATATTGCCTTGTGCCTTGCACCCCAGATGGCCCAAAGAGTTATTGCAAACCTGATAAATTCCTCCGATTCCAAAGTTTTACCCATGACAAAAAATCCAATCCTTAGCACAATCACGTTGGTTGATGCTCAGTTGATCCAGGATGGCTTCGGATGACAGCGCCCACATGCTCCTTGACATAGGACAGTCCAACAAAGCATGTGTCCATGAGTCATGAACACCACATAAACTGCATGCTGCAGAAGTCGCCATGTTTCGCCTGTGCAACACTGCAGCCGATGTGATCGAGTTCTTTGCCAATCTCCACATGAAGACTCTGATCTTCGACGAAAACTATACCTTCCACAACGATTTGCACTCAGCTCCTTCTGCTTCTACTCTTGATGTACCCCCGCGACCCTCTCGCCACGCCTCTCTGTTCAGCTTTGTGCGGGTGAGCATACGATAAGCTGAGCTGACAGAAAAGTGGCCCCGAGGCTCCTCACTCCAAGCCCAAAAATCAGAGATCTTACGAGTACATAAAGGTATCTTTACAATTGCTTCCGCATCGAACGATGTGAAGACAGCCTGCACCAGCTATTCTCTCCAAGTTGCTGTTGATGTTTCTATGAGCTCTGAGACACGTCGAGGTGGATTCGGTACCAAAGAAGCAATCGGTCTCCTGAAACTCTCTCTTGGGATCCAATTATGATTCCATATATCTGTCTCTTCTCCGTCTCCTACGCGCCGAATAATTCCTTGAGAAACTACATCTCTTCCATCAAGTATCCCTCTCCATATTTGGGAGGGGTGAGAGCCTAATTCTGCATCCAAAAGGGATCGATCTGGGAAGTATATTGCCTTCAAAATCCTTGCACTCAAAGACTCCGGATCATCCATCACCCTCCATGCTTGCCTAGCCAAGAGAGACAAGTTGAACAGTTCCAGATCACGAAATCCCATACCTCCCATATATTTTGGCATAGTCATTATATCCCATGCAACCCAAGCTGGTTTCCTTCTGCCTCCTTTGCTTCCCCACCAAAACTGCCGAATTATGGTTGTAACACTATCACACAGCCCTCTTGGAAGCCTGAAACAGGACATAGAATAGACCAGTATAGCCTGGGCCACCGCTTTTATTAGCACCTCCTTTCCAGCACACGACAGTAATTTTCCCATCCATCCTTTCACTTTCTCCCAAACTCTATCCCTCAGATTTTGAAAGTGCCGTTCTTTGAGTGTCCAACCTCAGTCGGCATACCTAGGTAACGATCACTGAGAGACTCATTGTGCACCTGAAGTTTGTCCTTCACCCCGTCCCTTATTGTTTGAGGACAACCCTTACTAAAGAAGATGGATGACTTTGCATTGTTTATTTTCTGTCCGGAAGCATTACAATAGGAAGTTAGTAGGTTTGATACCTTCTCTGCACCCTCCACACTAGCCTTGAAAAGTAACAGGCTGTCATCTGCAAATAGAAGATGGTTAACGGCTGGAGCCGTGGGTGCCACCTTGATACCTGCCAACAATGATGACTGAGAACTGGATTTCAGGAGGCACGGAAGGCCCTCTGCTTCAATCAAGAAAAGGTAAGGGGAGATAGGATCTCCCTGCCGAAGCCCCCTAGATGGATGGAAATTCTCAAGTTTCTCGCCATTGAATAACACTGAAAAAGATACACTGGATACCATAGACATGACTGTGTCAATCCAAGCCTGAGCAAAACCCAGCTTTACCATGATGGCTCTCAAGTAATCCCACTCCAGTCTGTCATAAGCTTTCATCATATCCAGTTTTAGAGCACAGAAACTATTATTTTTTGACTTTTTCCTCTTCATAAAATGCAAACACTCATGAGCACATATGATATTGTCTGTTATCAGTCTTCCTGGCACAAAGGCTGACTGTTCTTGTGATATGATATCTGGTAGAATTTGCTTCAATTTGTTGGCCACTACCTTTGATGCTATCTTGTACAAGACGTTGCATAAACTTATCGGTCTAAATTGCGAGAGGAGGGTGGGATTGTTCACCTTCGGGATGAGAACCAAGATGGTATTATTAATGCATTCCGGGCTCTCCTCCCCTCTCACAATCCTTAGGACAACATTTGTCACATCATCCCCACACACATCCCAGTGTTTTTGGTAGAACTGAGCAGGAAAACCGTCAGGACCCGTAGCCTTAGTAGGGAACATCTGGAAGAGTGCAATTTTGACCTCTTCGCGGGTATACGGAGCACAAAGATGTGCATTCATTGCTGCTGTTACTTTACTCGGTACATGTTCAAGTACCTCCTCAACACCTTGCACCCCCTCTGATGTGTAAAGATTTTGATAAAAAGCATTCACCATCGACTTCAACTCAGCTGGATCGCTTACCCCCACACCGAGCGCATTTTCAAGGGCCCTTATCATATTCTTCTTTCTTCTCAGACTGTCTCGAAGGTGAAAAAATTTCGTGTTCTTGTCCCCTGAAGAAAGCCAATCAGCCCGCGCACGTTGCCTCCACATGATCTCCTCTTCGTGGTAGAGCTCCACCAGCCTTTCATTGATTTTGAGCTCCACATGTGATGGTGCCGAACGAAGAGGGTCCCCTTTTAGTTCCTCCAATCTCAGTTTAAGTTCCCTGATCTCCCGTCTCACATTTCCAAAAGATTGCCTACTCCATCTCGTTATCCCTTTCAAAACAGTGGCCAATTTATCATGCAACTGTTGTACAGTCACACACGGTCCCGAGGCTGCCCATTCAATACTCACAGCCCCTCCAAAACCTTCATGTTTTTCCCACATCGCCTCATACCGAAAGGATCTCATTGATGTTTCTGCTTGTACTCGACCAAAATCTAAAATGATTGGACCATGATCTGAGGTAGCCGCTGCATGGTTCTCCAAGCTCGCAAGAGGAAAACGAGCCAGCCACTGAGGATTAACCAACGCTCTATCCAATCTGCACCGCGTATAGGTTCCGCCAGTTACCTTCTTTTCAAACGTCCAAAATCTTCCTTTATGTCCAATGTCCATTAGCATGCAAACATCCGTAGCCTCGCGAAAAGCTTGGATTTGTGCGTTGCTGCGTTGTCCAACTCCCTCATGTTCGTTTGGACGTAGGACCTCGTTGAAGTCACCCATGCATAGCCATGGTAACGAGCTCAAAGTACTTATGTTTTTTAACACTGTCCACGTCTGGTGCCGCAAATGAGTTTGGGACTCACCATATACACACGTCAATCTCCATATCTCGTGCCCCGGTTCCTCCACAGATACATCAAGATGATAACAAGAGTACCCCAAAACTTCAATCTTTATTTCATTATTCCAGAACAAACATAACCCACCACTTCTACCTTGACTATCAACTGCATAAGCATTATCATAACCCAACGTATTTGCTAAATTCTCTACCCTAGATCCTTCAATCTGTGTTTCAACAATACACAAGAGGGTAGGGGCAAACTTCTTCGCAAACTCACGAAGTTCTTGGACCGTCGCGGCGTTGCCCACACCACGACAGTTCCAACATAATGCACTCATTGGGCCCGGCGGCGCTCCTCGAACATCCAATTATCTCATTGCTATTGTTTTACTACACACCATTCGGATGTTGATATTGAGGCCCAGATTTTGGCATTGGCATTAGACAACCCGAATATCTATGTTTGGATGGCCATGGAATTGGCGCTCGGTATTGGCCCAAGATATTGGTGGGCCTGCTTTCCCTCCCCGCTCCTACTATCCCGAAATCAGAGGCTCCTACCTCGACTTCGTTCTGAATTCGGGGATTGAGCGCCCCACTTACCGGTTCATTCGCCCCTCCTGGAAAATACAGAAGCAGCGCGCGGAAGGAGGAGATGAAGGGCGGCGGACAGCGAGCTCCTCGACGGCGTAGGTGCCTCTCCTTCCCTCTTCCTCCGTCAAAGGTGTGCTTCTCCCCCTCTCTCATTCCCACACAGGCACCTCCGACGCAGGCTCACAACCCACGCCCCCACCCCGCCTTCGACCCACAAGCACTACGGCCGCCGCCTTGCCTCCCATGGCGATGGTTTCATCTCTCCCCCCCCCCATGGCTGCT
>NC_057812.1:606740580-606751616 GCF_018294505.1 Triticum aestivum
AAACCCTAGAATCTTATATTCCCTTCTAATTTCTATGCAATATTCATCCTGTTACAAATAAGCAATTTCAATGTAGAGAATGACCATCCAAACAAGCTTGAGAATTGAGCCCCTTATGCGAATTCCAAGTGTCAATTCCGTGCACATCCAAACAATAGAATTCGGATTCAATATCAATATCAAAGTCAAGCAGATTTGATATTGGGGCCAATTCAATACCATGGCCCTCAATATCAACATCCAAACAGAGCACTAGAGATATCTGCATGGGATGAATTGTGCTATTTCCATAATTACTTTTAGTGTTGCATGCTATTTTCTAGAAATTATGTCCGAACTTTGCTGAATTGCATTGTGTTTGCATGTATTTCATCCGGTTTGTTAAAACTTTGTTTGAACTATATGCGGCTACGGTTGGATGGCCGACTCCCATGTCGGTATCCGTGGAATGGTCCCCACCGGTTCGCGGATGGATACATTATTTAGTTTGGGAGTAAGCATCAGAGATGCCCTAAAGGAGTTTTATTTAAAAGTAATACGGTTCGGTCTGCTAATAGAAAATCTAGAATAAAGGAGGATCTTGTTGAAACCGACAAGTGGTACTCTGAGCCATACGAGCGTAATTAGTAAAATAGTAAGAAACCCTATTTTATGAACTAGTTGTCTTAATCGGAATAAACTCCCGCTCCAACAAGAGTAACTTTATATCGTCTATCAAGTTACCATAAGACGATTTGGCGAGGGAAGAGTTTGACAATGAAGAGAGAGAGAGCTCCCATCGAGTCGGATTGCGCCAAAATAGGGAGATTAGAGTGGAATGGCCAAGGTCATCTCTTCTCGTATCGCTAGAATCTCTACCTCGAGTGCATCATTGCAAAAGTAGAGGAAGTGACATGCTGCGAAAATAACCTTCCTTGTGTTGTTGTGAAGAACCACCATCCCCGCTCCAGCAGAACCGTCCTCTAGGGAGAAGGACCCGTCCACCGAGAGGGTGAGCCAGTCGGGGTGGGGGGGGTGGGGGTGGGGGTGGACAAACCATGCTTACTCTATCGCCTTTGTTTGGTCTACCCGCACATGAATGAATACATCCACTAGGGTTTTGTCCTTTAACATCCGCTCCACACTCAGTACCTTCACATCACATATGGAATTCAAATAGCCCCAAGTGTGCTCCACACTCAGTACCTTCACATTACATATGGAATTCAAATAGCCCCAAGTGACTGGTCGCTAGTTAGCTTTCCCGTTTTGTCAGTGCGACAAAAAATCGAGGACCCATACAGGCGAGTTCGTGACAGGTCAACCCAACTTGACAGCATACAAGTTCGGGGTGGTTTTCTTCTTCTGTTTGGGCGTTTTGTCCTTTTTTCCGTCTCTCTTCTCTTCTATCAGGATTGGTGGTTTTCTTCGAGTTTTTATCACTTTTCTCATTTTTCCCTTTTGTCCTATTTTTTGGTTTATTTCCCCTTTCCTTTTTTATTCTGCCTTTTTTCCTCTTCTATATTTCAATCGGTGGACAATTTTAGAAACCATGATTTTTTTAATGAATGGATGCTTTTTATATACACAAATATATTTTTAAAATTCAAGAACACTATTCAAAACTGACAAACATTTTGTAGAAATTCATGAACATTTTATATTAATTTATGTTTTTTAAAAGCATACATATTTGTAAATGTATATCTAAATAGTTTATCCCCACTAATTCAATTATCTTAACACATGCAACTAAGCCAACTCATCATGTCAGCATGCATGCTCCACTAACTTTAATTCTCTAAACATGTAAATATGCCAAATCACCATGCCACATGTCACCATGCATGCTCCGCTAACTTTAGTTCTCTGAACATGTAACTATGCCAAATCACCATGCCACCGTACATGAAAAAATAATCACACCTTAACATGCACCATGCATGCTATTCATATATTCAATAAATATTATATAACTATATAATAATTAAATATAATAAATTCCAGTTCCCAATATTGCTAATCCAAATAGTGAAGTTTCATATTGCCAAATCTCATAAAAATAACTATACCCAATTTCCACAACAACACACGGGGTATTATCTCTGGTTCTTAAAATAGTCAAAACAATCCAAGCATCGATGTAGAGGAGCAGCACTACACACTTAGAGCTGAAGGAAATATGCCCTAGAGGCAATAATAAAGTTATTATTTATTTCCTTATATCATGATAAATGTTTATTATTCATGCTAGAATTGTATTAACCGGAAACATAATACATGTGTGAATACATAGACAAACAGAGTGTCACTAGTATGCCTCTACTAGACTAGCTCGTTGATTAAATATGGTTAAGTTTCCTAGCCATTGAGATGGGTTGTCATTTGATTAATGGGGTCACATCATTAGGAGAATGATGTGATTGACTTGACCCATTCCGTTAACTTAGCACCTGATCATTTAGTATGTTGATATTGCTTTCTTCATAACTTATACATGTTCCTATGACTATGAGATTATGCAACTCCCGTTTACCGGAGAAACACTTTGTGTGCTACCAAACGTCACAACATAACTGGGTGATTATAAAGGTGCTCTACAGGTGTCTCCGAAGGTGCTTGTTGGGTTGGCGTATTTCGAGATTAGGATTTGTCACTCCGATTGTCGGAGAGGTATCTCTAGGCCCTCTCGGTAATGCACATCACTTAAGCCTTGCAAGCATTGCAAATAATGAGTTAGTTGCGGGATGATGTATTACGGAACGAGTAAAGAGACTTGCCGGTAACGAGATTGAACTAGGTATTGAGATACCGACGATCGAATCTCGGGCAAGTAACATACCGATGACAAAGGGAATAACGTATGTTGTTATGCGGTCTGACCGATAAAGATCTTCGTAGAATATGTGGGAGCCAATATGAGCATCCAGGTTCTGCTATTGTTTATTGACCAGAGACGTGTCTCGGTCATGTCTACATAGTTCTCGAACCCGTAGGGTCCACACGCTTAACGTTTCGATGATAGTTATATTATGAGTTTATATGTTTTGATGTACTGAAGGTTGTTCGGAGTCTCGGATGTGATCACGGACATGACGAGGAGTCTCGAAATGGTCGAGACATGAAGATTGATATATTAGAAGCCTATGTTTGGATATTGGAAGTGTTCTGGGTGAAATCAGGATTTTACCGGAGTACCGGGAGGTTACCGGAACCCCCCGGGAAGTTAATGGGCCATAGTGGGCCTTAGTGGAAGAGAGGAGAGGCGGCCAGGGCAAGGGCCGCGCGCCCCTCCCCCCTAGTTCGAATAGGACAAGGAGAGGGGGGCGGCGCCCCCCTTTCCTTCTTCTCCTCCACTTTCCCCCCAAGTCCTAATCCAACTAGGAAAAGGGAGGGAGTCCTACTCCCGGTAGGAGTAGGACTCCTCCTGGCGCGCTCCCTCTCCTGGCCGGCCGCACCCCCCCTTGCTCCTTTATATACGGGGGCAGGGGGCACCCTAGACACAACAATTGATTAATTGATCTTTTAGCCGTGTGTGGTGCCCCCCTCCACCATAGTCCACCTCGATAATACTATAGCAGTGCTTAGGCGAAGCCCTGCGTCGGTAGAACATCATCATCGTAATGCCGTCGTGCTGACAAAACTCTCCCTCAACACTCGGCTGGATCGGAGTTCGAGGGACGTCATCGGGCTGAACGTGTGCTGAACTAGGAGGTGTCGTGCGTTCGGTACTTGATCGGTCGGATCATGAAGACGTACGACTACATCAACCGTGTTGTGCTAACGCTTGCGCTTTCGGTCTATGAGGGTACGTGGACAACACTCTCCCCTCTTGTTGCTGTGCATCACCATGATCTTGCGTGTGAGTAGGAATTTTTTTGAAATTGCTACGTTCCCCAACAGTGGCATCCGAGCCTGATTTTATGCGTAGATGTCATATGCACGAGTAGAACACAAGTGAGTTGTGGGCGATATAAGTCATACTGCTTAACAACATGTCATACTTTGGTTCGGCGGTATTGTTGGATGAAGCGGCCCGGACCGACATTACGTGTACGCTTACGCGGGACTGGTTCTACCGACGTGCTTTGCACACAGGTGGCTGGCGGGTGTTAGTTTCTTCAACTTTATTTGAACCGAGTGTGGCTATGCCCGGTCCTTGCGAAGGTTAAAACAACACCAACTTGACAAACTATCGTTGTGGTTTTGATGCGTAGGTAAGAACGGTTCTTGCTAAGCCCGTAGCAGCCACGTAAAATTTACAACAACAAAGTAGAGGACGTCCAACTTGTTTTTGCAGGGCATGATGTGATGTGATATGGTCAAGACATGATGCTAAATTTTATTGTATGAGATGATCATGTTTTGTAACCGAGTTATCGGCAACTGGCATGAGCCATATGGTTGTCGCTTTATTGTATGCAATGCAATCGCCCTGTAATGCTTTACTTTATCACTAAGCGGTAGCGATAGTCGTAGAAGCATAAGATTGGCAAGACGACAACGATGCTACGATGGAGATCAAGGTGTCGCGCCGGTGATGATGGTGGTCATGACGGTGCTTCGGAGATGGAGATCACAAGCACAAGATGATGATGGCCATATCATATCACTTATATTGATTGCATGTGATGTTCATCTTTTATGCATCTTACCTTGCTTTGATTGACGGTAGCATTATAAGATGATCCCTCACTAAATTATCAAAGTATAAGTGTTCTCCCTGAGTATGCGCCGTTGCGAATGTTCTTCGTGCTGAGACACCACGTGATGATCGGGTGTGATAGGCTCTACGTTCAAATACAACGGGTGCAAAACAGTTGCACACGCGGAATACTCAGGTTAAACTTGATGAGCCTAGCATATAACAGATATGGCCTCGGAACACGGAGACCGAAAGGTCGAGCGTGAATCATATAGTAGATATGATCAACATAGTGATGTTCACCGTTGAAACTACTCCATCTCACATGATGATCGGACATGGTTTAGTTGATATGGATCACGTGATCACTTAGAGGATTAGAGGGATGTCTATCTAAGTGGGAGTTCTTAAGTAATATGATTAATTGAACTTAAATTTATCATGAACTTAGTACCTGATAGTATCTTGCTTGTCTATGTTGATTGTAGATAGATGGCTCGTGCTGTTGTTCCGTTGAATTTTAATGCGTTCCTTGAGAAAGCAAAATTGAAAGATGATGGTAGCAATTACACGGACTGGGTCCGTAACTTGAGGATTATCCTCATTGATGCTTAGAAGAATTACGTCCTGGAAGCACCGCTAAGTGCTAGGCCTGCTGCTGATGCAACTGACGACGTTAAGAACGCCTGGCAGAGCAAAGCTGATGACTACTCGATAGTTCAATGTGCCATGCTTTACGGCTTAGAACCGGGACTTCAACGACATTTTGAACGTCATGGAGCATATGAGATATTCCAAGAGTTGAAGTTAATATTTCAAGCAAATGCCCGGATTGAGAGATATGAAGTCTCCAATAAGTTCTATAGCTGCAAGATGGAGGAGAATAGTTCTGTCAGTGAGCATATACTCAAGATGTCTGGGTACTGCAATCACTTGATTCAACTGGGAGTTAATCTTCCGGATGATAGCGTCATTGACATAATTCTTCAATCACTGCCACCAAGCTACAAGAGCTTCGTGATGAACTATAACATGCAAGGGATGGATAAGACGATTCCCGAGCTCTTCGCAATGCTAAAGGCTGCGAAGGTAGAAATCAAAAAGGAGCATCAAGTGTTGATGGTCAATAAGACCACTAGTTTCAAGAAAAAGGGCAAAGGGGAGAAGAAGGGGAACTTCAAGAAGAACAGAAGCAAGTTGCTGCCCAGGAGAAGAAGCCCAAGTCTGGACCTAAGCCTGAGACTGAGTGCTTCTACTGCAAGCAGACTGGTCACTGGAAGCGGAACTGCCCCAAGTATTTGGCGGATAACAAGGATGGCAAGGTGAACAAAGGTATATGTGATATACATGTTATTGATGTGTACCTTACTAGAGCTCGCAGTAGCACCTGGGTATTTGATACTGGTTCTGTTGCTATTATTTGCAACTCGAAACAGGGGCTACGGATTAAGCGAAGATTGGCTAAGGACGAGGTGACGATGCGCGTGGGAAATGGTTCCAAAGTCGATGTGATCGCAGTCGGCACGCTACCTCTACATCTATCTTCGGGATTAGTATTAGACCTAAATAATTGTTATTTGGTGCCAGGTTGAGCATGAACATTATATCTGGATCTTGTTTGATGCGAGACGATTATTCATTTAAATCAGAGAATAATGGTTGTTCTATTTATAGGAGTAATATCTTTTATGGTCATGCACCCTTGAAGAGTGGTCTATTTTTGTTGAATCTCGATAGTAGTGATACACATATTCATAATATTGAGGCCAAAAGATGCAGAGTTGATAATGATATTGCAACTTATTTGTGGCACTGCCGTTTAGGTCATATATCGGTGTAAAACGCATGAAGAAACTCCATACTGATGGACTTTTGGAACCACTTGATTATGAATCACTCGGTACTTGCGAACCGTGCCTCATGGGCAAGATGACTAAAACGTCGTTCTCCGGAACTATGGAGAGAGCAACAGATTTGTTGGAAATCATACATACAGATGTATGTGGTCCGATGAATGTTGAGGCTCGTGGCGGATATCATTATTTTCTCACCTTCACAGATGATTTAATCAGATATGGGTATATCTACTTAATGAAACATAAGTCTGAAACATTTGAAAAGTTCAAAGAATTTTAGAGTGAAGTTGAAAATCATCGTAACAAGAAAATAAAGTTTCTATGATCTGATCATGGAGGAGAATATTTGAGTTATGAGTTTGGTCTTCATTTGAAACAATGCGGAATAGTTTCGCAACTCACGCCACCCGGAACACCACAGCGTAATGGTGTGTCCGAATGTCGTAATCGTACTTTACTAGATATGGTGCGATCTATGATGTCTCTTACTGATTTACCGCTATCATTTTGGGGTGATGCTTTAGAGACGACCACATTCACGTTAAATAGGGCAGCATCAAAATCCGTTGAGACGATGCCTTATGAACTGTGGTTTGGCAAGAAACCAAAGTTGTCGTTTCTGAAAGTTTGGGGCTGCGATGCTTATGTGAAAAAGCTTCAACCTGATAAGCTCGAACCCAAATCGGAGAAATGTGTCTTCATAGGATACCCAAAGGAGACTGTTGGGTACACCTTCTATCACAGATCCGAAGGAAAGACTTTTTGTTGCTAAATTTGGAGTTTTTCTAGAGAAGGAGTTTCTCTCGAAAGAAGTGAGTGGGAGGAAAGTAGAACTTGATGAGGTAACTGTACCTGCTCCCTTATTGGAAAGTAGTTCATCGCAGAAACTGGTTTCTGCGACACCTACACCAATTAGTGAGGAAGTTAATGATGATGATCATGAAACTTCAGATCAAGTTGTTACTGAACCTCGTAGGTCAACCAGAGTAAGATCCGCACTAGAGTGGTACGGTAATCCTGTCCTGGAAGTTATGTTACTAGACCATGACGAACCTATGAACTATGAAGAAGCGATGGTGAGCCCAGATTCCACAAAATGGCTTGACGCCATGAAATCTGAGATGGGATCCATGTATGAGAACAAAGTGTGGACTTTGGTTGACTTGCCCGGTGATCGGAAAGCAATTGAGAATAAATGGATCTTCAAGAAGAAGACTGACGCTGACGGCAATGTTACTATCTATAAAGCTCGACTTGTTGCGAAAGGTTTTCGACAAGTTCAAGGGATTGACTACGATGAGACCTTCTCACCCGTAGCGATGCTTAAGTCTGTCCGAATCATGTTAGCAATTGCCGCATTTTATGATTATGAAATTTGGCAAATGGATGTAAAACTGCATTCCTAAATGGATTTCTGGAAGAAGAGTTGTATATGATGCAACCGGAAGGTTTTGTCGATCCAAAGGGAGCTAACAAAGTGTGCAAGCTCCAGCGATCCATTTATGGACTGGTGCAAGCCTCTCGGAGTTGGAATAAACGCTTTGATAGTATGATCAAAGAATTTGGTTTTGTACAGACTTTTGGAGAAGCCTGTATTTACAAGAAAGTGAGTGGGAGCTCTGTAGAATTTCTAATATTATATGTGGATGACATATTGCTGATTGGAAATGATATAGAATTTCTGGATAACATAAAGGCATACTTGACTAAGAGTTTTTCAATGAAAGACCTCATTGAAGTTGCTTATATATTGGGCATCAAGATCTATAGAGATAGATCAAGACGCTTAATTGGACTTTCACAAAGCACATACCTTGACAAAGTTTTGAAGAAGTTCAAAATGGATCAAGCAAAGAAAGGGTTCTTGCCTGTGTTACAAGGTGTGAAGTTGAGTAAGACTCAATGCCCGACCACTCCAGAATATAGAGAGAAAATGAAAGATGTTCCCTATGCTTCAGCCATAGGCTCTATCATGTATGCAATGCTGTGTACCAGACCTGATGTGTGCCTTGCTATAAGTCTAGCAGGGAGGTATCAAAGTAATCCAGGAGTGGATCACTGGACAGCAGTCAAGAACATCCTGAAATACCTGAAAAGAACTAAGGATATATTTCTCGTTTATGGAGGTGACAAAGAGCTCATCGTAAATGATTACATTGATGCAAGCTTTGACACTGATCCGGACGATTCTAAATCGCAAACCGGATACGTGTTTACATTGAACGGTGGAGCTGTCAGTTGGTGCAGTTCTAAACAAAGCGTCGTGTGGCGGGATCTATGTGTGAAGCGGAGTACATAGCTACTTCGAAAGCAGCAAATGAGGGAGTCTTGATGAAGGAGTTATCTGATCTAGGTGTCATACCTAGTGCATCGGGTCCAATGAAAATCTTTTGTGACAATACTGGTGCAATTGCCTTGGCGAAGGAATCCAGATTTCACAAGAGAACCAAACACATCGAGAGACGCTTCAATTCCATCCGGGATTTAGTCCAGGTGGGAGACATAGAAATTTGCAAGATACATACGGATCTGAATGTTGCAGACCCGTTGGCTAAGCCTCTTCCACGAGCAAAACATGATCAGCACCAAGGCTCCATGGGTGTTAGAATCATTACTGTGTAATCTAGATTATTGACTCTAGTGCAAGTGGGAGACTGAAGGAAATATGCCCTAGAGGCAATAATAAAGTTATTATTTATTTCCTTATATCATGATAAATGTTTATTATTCATGCTAGAATTGTGTTAACCGGAAACATAATACACGTGTGAATACATAGACAAACAGAGTGTCACTAGTATGCCTCTACTAGACTAGCTCATTGATCAAAGATGGTTAAGTTTCCTAGCCATTGACATGGGTTGTCATTTGATTAACGGGGTCACATCATTAGGAGAATGATGTGATTGACTTGACCCATTCCATTAGCTTAGCACCCGATCGTTTAGTATGTTGCTATTGCTTTCTTCATAACTTATACATGTTCCTATGACTATGAGATTATGCAACTCCCGTTTATCGAAGGAACACTTTGTGTGCTACCAAACGTCACATTGTAACTGGGTGATTATAAAGGTGCTCTACAGGTGTCTCCGAAGGTACTTGTTGGATTGGCGTATTTCGAGATTAGGATTTGTCACTCTGATTGTCGGAAAGGTATCTCTAGGCCCTCTCGGTAATGCACATCACTTAAGCCTTGCAAGCATTGCAACTAATGAGTTTGTTGTGGGATGATGTATTACGAAATGAGTAAAGAGACTTGCTGGTAACTAGATTGAACTAGGTATTGAGATACTGACGATCGAATCTCGGGCAAGTAACATACCGATGAAAAAGGGAACAACATATGTTGTTATGCGGTCTGAACAATAAAGATCTTCGTAGAATATGTAGGAGCCAATATGAGCATCCAGGTTCCGCTATTGGTCATTGACCGGAGACGTGTCTCGGTCATGTCTACATAGTTCTCGAACCCGTAGGGTCCGCACGCTTAACGTTTCGATGACAGCTATATTATGAGTTTATATGTTTTGATGTACCGAAGGTTGTTCGGAGTCCCGGATGTGATCATGGACATGACGAGGAGTCTCGAAATGGTCGAGACATGAAGATTGATATATTGGAAGCCTATGTTTGGATATCGGAAGTGTTCTGGGTGTAATCGAGATTTTACTGGAGTACCGGGAGGTTACCGGAACCCCCCGAGAAGTTAATGGGCCATAGTGGGCCTTAGTGGAAGAGAGGAGAGGCGGCCAGGGCAAGGACCGCACGCCCCTCCCCCCTAGTCCGAATAGGACAAAGAGAGGGGGCGGCGCCCCCCTTTCCTTCTTCTCCTCCACTTTCCCCCCAAGTCCTAATCCAACTAGGAAAAGGGAGGGAGTCCTACTCCCGGTAGGAGTAGGACTCCTCCTGGCGCGCTCCCTCTCCTGGCCGGCCGCACCCCCCTTGCTCCTTTATATACGGGGGCAGGGGGCACCCTAGACACAACAATTGATCAGTTGATCTTTTAGCCATGTGCGGTGCCCCCCTCCACCATAGTCCACCTTGATAATACTGTAGCGGTGCTTAGGCGAAGCCCTGCATCGGTAGAACATCATCATCGTCACCACGCCGTCATGCTGACGAAACTCTCCCTCAACACTCAGCTGGATCATCATTTGAGGGACGTCACCGGGCTGAACGTGTGCTGAACTCGGAGGTGCCGTGCGTTCGGTACACTACTGGAATCAGCTACTTTGCCATCTATCAGCTCTTTGCCGTCAGCTAGCGGACGGCAAAGAAGCTCTTTGCCATCAGCTACCCAAAAGCAGACGGCAAAGAAATGGCAGATGGCAAAGAAGCTCTTTGCCGTCCGCGAGCTCTTTGCCGTCTGCCAGCAGATGGCAAAGAATCTATGCCCTCCGCTGGCAGACGGCAAAGAGAGAGGTGGCCCCCACCCCCCGCCCGTTTGGAAAAAAACTTAACGGCCCACCTCTTTCCCGTCTGCCAGCAGACGGCAAAGAGGCAAAAGGGCGGACGACAAAGAGAGGCGGACGGCAAAGAGGACACTACCTAAC
>NC_057812.1:606752817-606791438 GCF_018294505.1 Triticum aestivum
ACAACACCCCGACACCGACACGGCACTACCCCGACATCGACACGACACCCTGACCCCCCGACCCCGAAACAGCACCCCGACCCCGACACGGCACCCTAACACCGACAGGACACCCCGACCACCGACACCTCCCGAAAAGGTGTTCTTTGGCCTTCCAGAGGCCGACGGGGTCATATATTTGTGAATTATTAGTTAGGTCATATATTTTTCGATTTTGTTATGAAAAACATCATATATAATTGTGTTGATCGTGTAGTTTTAAATGTGCAGTTGTTTCATCGCTGCGAGGTTTGGTGTTCGACGACCTCGCCGTACGTTTGACGAGCTCTGCCCCTTCGTTCGTGGGTGAGCACAAATGACAAGTCCTCCTCCCTCATTAATTATTTGATCTATTCCGATGAAACTTGATAGCTAGCTATATATGTGTCTTGAATCATCAGTATGCGTAACCAATATGTGTCTCCCGTTCGAAAGCGTCATAGTTATAAATATGCATGCATTTGCATATTTATAACCTTGATTCTTTCGAATTGTCCAACGCTATCCATGGACAGCCCGAGTATGTGTAGATTGGGTTCGTTTTCCCATATGATTTGCTCCGGATTCGACGCATATATTTCGTCAGTGCCTCCCTTGTTGTTCTCCGGGTACACATCCTCTCTGTTTATTGCAGAGACGTGTATCAGGAGAACAGCGGGGAGGTGCTGCCGAAATTTTGCGTCGGATCCGGAGCATAGCATGGGAAAATGAACCCAATCTACACATACACGGGTGGGATTAGGACCTATCATTACCTATTAGAGTGTAGGTTGCATGGACATAATAAAATTGACAAAGTAGATCAACTAATGAATATATACATGGTGAATTACATATATAATTGTTGTGTGTCCAGTAGCTCTGAAAGTCAAGATGAGTGACCGTGCTTGGATGTATACCGGTCACACTCGTCAGAACAAATGGAGCGCTGAATGGTTCACAAAAACTAAGGGGTTTGTGCAAGCCGCATTTGCAAATGGCCAAAAGAAAACCTGGTGCCCCTGTTTCCGGTGCGGCAATTGGGAAAAGAAGACAGAGGCTAAAATGGGCAAACACCTGCAGAAGAGTGGTTTTACGCCCGATTATACGGTGTGGACATTTCATGGTGAGTCTGCCCAACGTGACCGAGCTGAGGTGGATCGTCGTCGCACCGACGAGCATGGTACTGGGATGGAAAACATGGTGCAAGGCTATGATGATGCTCGGGATTCGGACGAGGAGATGGAGGAATCTGCAAAGGCCTTCAATGAAATGTTGGAGTCTTTGAAACGTCCGCTCCACGAGCACACTGAGCTTTGTCAGTTGGATGCCATCTCACAAGTAATGGCTCTGAAGGCTTAGTTCAACTTGGGCAGAGAATGCTATGACGCAATTATGACAGTATTTGGACGCTTTCTACCCAAAGGCCATGTAATGCCTGCAAACCTGTACCAGTCGAACAAAATCCTCCGTGCACTGAAGATGCCCTATGAGAAGATACATGCCCGTGAGAAAGGATGTGCCTTATTTAGGCTTGACTATGCGGACTTGAACTATTGTCCCATTTGCAAGTCTTCCAGGTATATTGTGGTAGACAACGGTATGGGTGAGAAGACACGGACCAAAATCCCCGTTAGTGTTCTTCGGTATATGCCAATCGTACCAAGACTTCAACGTCTTTTCATGGTCGAAGAGACGGCCAGACAGATGACATGGCACAAAACAGGCAAAAGAACCGAACTAGATGCAGATGGGAATCTGATGATGGTACACACATCGGATGGTGTTGCGTGGAAAAAGTTTGATGAATTACATGCTGACAAAGTGGCAGATCCGAGGCATCCTCGAGTCGGCATCAGCACGGATGGGTTCAGTGTGTTTGGTATGACGGCAGCCCAATACAGTTGTTGGCCCGTATTTGTCTTTCCACTCAATCTCCCCCCCGGACAGATTATGCAAAGAAAGAACATTTTCCTGACGTTGATAATTCCAGGACCCAACTATCCGGGCAAAAATATGAATGTGCACATGCAACCGCTTAAGGACGAATTGCAAGAAGCCTGGGATAATGGGTTCAAGACATACGACGCCTTTAGCAAACGGAACTTCATAATGCGTGTCTGGTACATGTACTCGACGCATGACTTGCCGGCGTATGCGTTATTCGTTGGCTGGTGTGTGCATGGAAGGTTCCCGTGCCCCACATGCAAGGGAGCTCTTGAGTTTCGTTGGCTTCAGGCCGGTCGCAAGTTTTCTTGCTTCGACATGCATAGACAGTTCCTGGATCCTCGCCATAAGTTCAGGAAAGACAAGAAGAACTTCATCAGGGGTAGAGTTGTCAAAAACTCTGCACCACCTGCATTGACAGGCCAACAGACCCTAGATCAGTTAAACGCTCTTGAGCCAGATCCACAACGTCTAGGGTACTTCAAGGGGTATAATACTAAGCACGCGTGGACTCACAAAACATGCTTATGGGATCTGCCTTACTTCAAAGACCTCCTTTGCCCACACAACATCGACGTGATGCACACTGAGAAGAATATCGCCGAGGCACTTTTTGGTACATTGTTCGGCATAGATGGGAAGTCAAAGGATAATACTAAGGCTAGAGTCGATCTGGAGGCGCTATGTGATAGGCCGTTACAAAACATGAAAGAACCGAAAGGAAAGCAGAACTGGACGAAGCCAAAGGCATGGTTCAATCTTGGAAGGCCAGCTATGAGGGAAATTCTCTTGTGGGTGCAACAGCAGTTGATGTTCCCCGATGGGTATGCAGCGAATCTAAAGAGGGGAGCAAATCTTGATAAACTGAAGATATTTGATCTCAAGAGTCATGATTGGCACATATGGATTGAGCGGGTAATGCCGGTGATGTTGCGTGGCTTCATCCCTGAGGATGAATGGCTAGTACTGGCAGAACTCAGCTATTTCTTCCGTGTTCTTTGTGCGAAAGAACTATCGCCTAGCGTGCTAGAAGAAATGAAAGAGTTGGCGCCGGAGTTGATCTGCAAGTTAGAGAAGATCTTTCCACCAGGCTTCTTTAATCCAATGCAGCATTTGATTTTGCATCTCCCGACCGAGGCAAGATTGGGGGGGCCCATGCAAAATCGTTGGTGCTACCCAACTGAGAGGATGCAGAAGACGCTTCGAGAAAAATGTAAAAATAAACGTAGAATTGAAGCATCGATGGCTGAGGCATTCATCACAGAGGAGGCGGCAAACTTCATAACAGCGCACTACGAAGCCAAAAATCGTGATTTGCATAATCCGAAGCCTCGGTACAATGCTGACGAGCCTAAAAAGGGTGGATCCAACCTCAGCCTATTCAAAGGGAATCTCGCACCAGCTAGTGTTTCACATCCAGTATCTTTGGATAACGAAGAATGGCGGACTCATCTGAGGAGGAGGCTGCACGGACTCCGGTCCATGAGCCTCCGGTCCACGAGTCTTCGGCCCACGAGCCTCGGGTCGACGGGCCTTCGGCCCACGAGACCCCGGAGGAGCACACGTCTGGATGGGGTACCTGGTCGGGTCAGCCTGAGCATGGTGGGGAGCCGAGTGGCCATGCTGATGATGGCGGGGAGCCGACTGATGAGGAGGGGGAGGAGGGGGGCAACGTCTACCAGCGTGGTGCTACACGGCTCCCATCCGTGCCAGTGACCCGCGAGCAGAGGTGGTTGATTTTCCCTGATGGGGAGAGGTACGTAAGTGCATTTAATATTTTTGTACCTTCTGCATTCACGTTTCTTCAAATAACTAATGCGTTGGCCTTGCCATGCTGCAGGGGTTGGGACCACCATCATAGTGTCCGCCGGCCCAACTCCGTCCTTGGAGTTCTTTGCCGGCAAAACTTCCCGAGGTTTGTCACGTTGCCTGGTGAGGGTCGGCTTCCAGAGCTTGGATTGAGCTGGGAGCACTACGTGGCTGCCCCGGCCCCGTCGGATGAGATTATCGACGGTGTTGTGTGCGACACGAGGGCAGACATGGTGATCAGAAAGTTCTGGGTAATTTCTCCTTTACACATTTAAAAATCTTCAACTAGCTAGTTATTAATTGTACTAATCAATATTGTCTCATTTGATTGCAGACATTCTACAGGTGTGAGGAGGGATACGAGGAGGACGTGGCACATGTTATCGAGAACGTCTGCAAGCGCCTACTCCAGAACTTACGGCACGAGGCTCAGGTGCAGGCTGTTCGAGACTACTACGCCTTGCATGGTATCAAGAAGACCAAGCCGGCGTGCCGCGATAAGTTCCTGAGTAAGGAGCAGTACATGAAGGTAATTCTTAAGGCCTTCTCTACTTAAGTTCCTTCATTTAGTAATTCTTAGCCGTAGCGCTCAAGTTTCTATTTGCTAACTTAGGCGCCTCCGAGATGGTGTGCGGATCGGATGGATTGTTGGGAGGTGTTGGTCGATGAGTGGTGCTCAAAACAATGGCTAGCCCTCCACAACGAGGCCAAGGACAAACGTGCCCAAATGGAAGGTGTGCCACACCATCAAGGCAGCTCCAACTTATATCAGTTCGGGCACAACTGGGTATGTGGTTTGCTTCATGATTCATGCAATTCATTCATCATGCTAGCTTGAGCCCTTTAATTACTAATTTTCATTGTTTCTCTCTTTCAGGCATGCTACAATAAGGCGGATAAGGTGCCAGAGGTGTACGACCTGTATGCCATGGCCCACACTGCCTCTTTCAAGAAAATCAAGGCTTTCTCTCAGTCTGACCTCGATGATGCAAACAACTTCACCAACATCTCCTCCCACAACAAGCTCGTGAGATATAGAGATGAGGGGAAGGCGAGGAAAGGGGAGGACTTTAACCCGAGCCAGGGTCCCATTGATCCAGAGCTGGTGATGATATCTGGTGGCGGGAGGTCCCATGGCTCCATAGCCATTGGAGATGGACTTATCCGTTGTCCTAGCACTCTCCCGGAGATCAAGGCGCGCCAGTCGAGCTCCGCTCCTGAGATAAGGCCTCGTGAACGGCCAGTGCAACTCGCCATCAAGGTTAGTGATACGTACTCAGTTATCTTTCTCCATTACATTGTGTGCGCTTCCATCAATGATTACAAATGGTCATGTGAGTGGTACTGCAGGCTGCTATACAGAGTGAGAGAGATAGAATGGAGAAACTTCTGGCGGAGGCGGCGGAGAGGCAGCGGGAGTTGGAGGAGAGGACGACAAAGATGATGGAGGAGGAGAGGGCACGGAATGACATGCAGGCAAGGGCCATGTATGAGCTCCTTGTGGTAAGTTTCTTCTGCAGATTAGCCAAAACATTCATGTAGTGTTTGTCTCATTACTAACTAGTATGACTGAGTCGTCAAAACCAAATGTGCAGTCTGTGTGCGAGAAGACAGGTCAGACCGCTCCGCCGATGCCAGTGATTGCTCCTGGGACCACGGTGAGTTTTATTTGAATGGACATTACTTGCTAGTCTTAACATTTGAGTGTCATCATGCTAACAAGACATTGGAAATGATCTTTGGTGCAGCGTCACTCCAGACAAGCATCACACAATCCTTCTCCAGGTACCGACACGAGCCACCCCGCTCCTACACCTCCTGGATCTTGGTAAGTTTATCTAGTGTTTTGCTTAACACATGCATAAAGACCTAGACTTAGCTTTATTTCCTCCAATGCTTACCATAATGACCTAGACTTAGCTTCTTCTCCTCCAAAATGACTTAATAAGCTTACTGACCTCCAAAACCATCCATTTTACCTAAGTTAGCTCTAAAACGATCTGTACTTAGCTTACTTATGTCAAAAATTGCATAATTAGCTTAGTTAGCTCATAGACGATCCATTTTACCTAAGTTAGCTCTAAAATGACCCATTTTACCTAGGTTAGCTTATAAATGATCCAGTTCATCCAAGTTAGCTAAAAATGACCCATTTTACCTAGATTAGCTCCTAAATGATCCATTTTACCGACGTTAGCTTTAAAATGACCCATTTCACCTAGGATAACTCCAAAATGACCCATCTTACCTAGGTTATCTCATAAACGATCCATTTCAACTAATTTAGCTCATAAACGATCCATTTCACCAAGTTAGCTAAAAAACGATCCATTTCACCTAAATTAGCTCTTAAATGATCCATTTCACCTAAGTTAGCTCAAAAAGATCCATTCAACTAAATTAGCTCATAAATGATCCATTTCACCTAAGTTAGCTCAAAAACGATCCATTTCAACTAAGTTAGATCATAAATGATCCATTTCACCTAAGTTAGCTAAAAACGATCCATTTCACCTTAGTTACCTCAAAAACGATCCATTTGACCTTAGTTAGCTCATAAACGACCCATTTCAACTAAGTTAGCTCATAAATGATCCATTTCACCTTAGCTAGCTCATAAACGACCCATTTCAACTTAGTTAGCTCATATATGATCCATTTCACGTAAGTTAGCTCATAAATGACATACTCTTCTTGTTCTACTCTTCTTGTTCTAGTCTTCTTCTTGTTCTACTCTTCTTCTTGTTCTACTCTTCTTGTTCTAACTTTCTTATTTTTGATTTTGCAGATTTCATTCACTTGACGAAAGCTTGCATAGATGGAGTGCTCCTTATCCCTTTCTCTGTTTCTTTTGTATCGTTGAACTATGCATGTATCGTTGGATGAAACTATTGTAATATATATGGTTGGATGCCTCTATGTTGAACTTGTTATCTATGATGGAACTATGCATGTAATATATATGGTTGGATGATGAAGTTATGTGTTGGATATCTTATATGTTTGCTCTGTAATGGCCTTTTGAAATATATCTATATATGTCATATATATTTGTCATGAAAATTGTTGGATTTAATAAAAAACAGATGAAAGAGCCAATATGCAGGCTCTTTGCCGTCTGCCACCGATGGCAACGGGCTCTTTGCCGTCTGCCGCGGACGGCAAAGAAGACACGTGGCATCCAGCTGTGCTTCCTGGGAGCTGACCCATTTGGTCAGTTTGCCTACAGTGGCAGACGGCAAAGACTTTGCCATCAGTGGCAGATGGCAAAGACTTTGCCATCAATGGCAGACGGCAAAGAACCTGCCATGTAGTGACATGTAGATGACATCATACGGCGGACGGCAAAGACACTAGAAATTTTGCCGTCAGCGGCGGACGGCAAAGGCCTGCCATTAGCCACTTAATGGACCGACAGCGCAATTATTGCCGTCCGCTCTCTTTGTCGTCCGCCGCAGACGGCAAAGGGCCTTTGCCGTCAGCCGCCGGGAAGCAGACGGCAAAGTAGCTGTTTACCGTAGCCTACTTTGCCGGAGCCTTTTGCCGTCCGCGGCTCACGGCAAAGGCCTTTGCCGTCCGCCGTTCATGCCTTTGCCGTCCGCCGTGGCAGACGGCAAAATAGCCGATTCTTGTAGTGGTACTTGATCGGTCGAATCGTGAAGACGTACGACTAAATCAACTGCGTTGTGCTAACGCTTCCGCTTTTGGTCTACGAGGGTACGTGGACAACACCCTCCCCTCTTGTTGTTGTGCATCACCATGATCTTGCGTGTGCCTAGGAATTTTTTTTGAAATTACTATGTTCCCCAACAAGAGCATCTCCAGCCGCGCCCCCAACAAGGCCCCCAAGCGATTTTTCGGCCGCCGGCGCCGAAAAATCGGCCCAGTCGCGCCTCCAAAGACCCTTTTTTCGCCGGCGCGGGCCGAAATTGGCGCCGGCGGACCCAGACCGAACCCGCGCGCTGGGGGGCGCCGGCCGAACTGTTTTTGGCGCGAAAATCGGCGGGCCCTCCTTGGCGCTTCTCGTCGCTTCGTCGTCCTCATCGCCTCGGTTCCCGCGGCGGAATCAATGCCAAAGCTGCTGCTCGCTGCCGTGCCGCCTCCTTCATTGGTGACTCACGGGCGGCGCAGTGAAGACGGGACGGCGCGCGTCCTCTCGCCCGCCACGCGTACACACAGCGGCCACGCGAGCGCCGCCTATATAAGCCGACCCCTCCCGCACCGGTGACGCATAGCCTCTCCACCGCCGACGCCCCCGTTCCTCGACTCTCCCGTTTCCTCCCTCTCTTTTCGCCGTCTCCAGTCCACCCAATGGCCGAGCGGTTTCCAAGCGACGGCGTGGCGGCGAACGGCTTCAGCCGCCTCCACCTTCACGAGGATGAAGCTCGGCTTCTCTATGAGGCCGAGTACCTGGTCCCGTCGGACATGCGGGTGCCCGGGGCTTGGAGGATCAGCGCCGGCAGCATCCCGGTGCCACCGCCGCCCACCGGGGTGGCACATCATGTGGAGGTCGCCCGCATCCGTTCCTCTCTGCCGCAGGCGACGAGGGAAGGTTTGAGGTACGTCCCCGACAGCCCGCTGTGGGAGCAGTACTTCCGGCGCCGCCACATCGAGCAGCTCGAGGCCACCAACGGCGTTGTGCCCTCCGGGAGGCTCAACTCCGACGGCCGCCGCCGATGGTGGGGTGTGCCCGACCGCACGCTGGAGGTCGTCCTCAAGTACATCGAGGACGACAACACGCCCAGGCTGGAGTACCCCGCTCCCCCCTCCTTCTCCCACCGACGTGGGAGCTCGTGGACGTAGATAGGCATGGACCCGGCGTCCTCCTCCTCGTCCGGCTGCTCGTCCGGCTCTCCCTCCCTCCCCCGTCAAGCCGGAGCCCCAGGACGCGCCGCTCAGCCAGCGCACCCGGAGCTCCGGCATCCGCATCATCGAGCCCTCGCCCACCTCTGCCCGGCTCGTCGGGCCGAAGATGGAGCCCGGCATCCCTGTGGAGTACGAGGCCATAGTCCGGCGCGGCTTCTCCGACGAGGAGGCCCTAAAGTGGGCGCGGGACGACTATCTCCGCGACGAGATGGCCCGACAGCGCCGAGCCCTGGAGGAGATAGCCGCCCTCAAGAAAATAAGCCCTAGAGGCAATAATAAAGTTATTATTTATTTCCTTATTTCATGATAAATGTTTATTATTCATGCTAGAATAACCAGAAACTTAGTACATGTGTGAATACATAGACAAACATAGTGTCACTAGTATGCCTCTACTTGACTAGCTCGTTGAATCAAAGATGGTTAAGTTTCCTAACCATAGACATGAGTTGTCATTTGATTAACGGGATCACATCATTAGAGAATGATGTGATTGACTTGATCCATTCCATTAGCTTAGCATTTGATCGTTTTAGTTTACTGCTATTGCTTTCTTCATGACTTATACATGTTCCTATGACTATGGGATTATGCAACTCCCGATTACCGGAGGAACACTTTGTGTGCTACCAAATGTCACAATGTAACTGGGTGATTATAAAGGTACTCTACAGGTGTCTCCGATGGTACTTGTTGAGTTGGCATAGATCGAGATTAGGATTTGTCACTCCGATTGTCGGAGGGGTATCTCTGGGCCCTCTCGGTAATGCACATCACTATAAGCCTTGCAAGCAATGTAACTAATGATTTAGTTGCGGGATGATGCATTACGAAACGAGTAAAGAGACTTGTCGGTAACGAGATTGAACTAGGTATTGAGATACCGACGATCGAATCTCGGGCAAGTAACATATCAATGACAAAGGGAACAACATATGTTGTTATGCGGTTCGACCGATAAAGATCTTCGTAGAATATGTAGGAGCCAATATGGGCATCCAGGTTCCGCTATTGGTTATTTACCAGAGAAGTGTCTCGGTCATGTCTACATAGTTCTCGAACCCGTAGGGTCCGCACGCTTAACGTTCGTTGACGATATAGTATTTATGAGTTATATATGTTGGTAACCGAATGTTGTTCGGAGTTCGGATAAGATCACGGACATGACGAGGAACTCCGGAATGGTCTGGAGATAAAGTTTGATATATGGGATAATAGTGTTTGGTCTCCGATAGGGTTCTGGAATTCACCGGAAGGAGTTCCGGATGTTTCCCAAAATGTTTGGGTACGAGAACACTTTATTTGGGCCAAAGGGGAAAGCCCACAAGGTTTTTGGAAAGCGCAAAAGGAAGTTTTTCGGAGTCCAGGGGCCAGACGCCAGGGTCCCTGGCGTCTGGGTCCAGACGCCGGGAACCCTGGTGTCTGGCCCTGGAGTCCGAGAAGGACTCTTGCCTTTCGGGTGAAACCGACTTTGTGGAGGCTTTTACTCCAAGTTTCGACCCCAAGGCTCAACATATAAATAGAGGGGTAGGGCTAGCACCCAAGAGAGATCAAGAAACACCAAGCCGTGTGTCGGCAACCCCGTCCCCTCTAGTTTATCCTCCCTCATAGTTTTCGTAGTGCTTAGGCGAAGCCCTGCGGAGATTGTTCTTCACCAACATCGTCACCACCCCGTCGTGCTGCCGGAACTCATCTACTACTTCGCCCCTCTTGCTGGATCGAGAAGGCGAGGACGTCATCGAGCTGAACGTGTGCTGAACGCGGAGGTGCCGTACGTTCGGTACTTGATCGGGACGGATCGTGAAGGTGTACGACTACAGCAACCGCGTTGATAAACGCTTCCGCTTACGGTCTACGAGGGTACATAGACAACACTCTCCCCTCATGCATCACCATGATCCTGCGTGTGCGTAGGAATTTTTTTGAAATTACTGCGTTCCCCAACACGCCCGCCAGCGCGGGCGCGAGGATGAGAACGGCGTCGTGATCCTCGTCAGCGACGACGACGAGGACGCCCCCGGACCATCCAACCCGCCGACGCGCGACCCTGGGCAGGGGAGCAGCAGGGACGGCGGCCGCGGAGGAGGCGACGATGACGACGACTACACGAAGTTCAACAGGCTCCTCGGCGTGTAGAGCTTCGCGGGCGGCGAGGAATGGCGAGGGCGACGGCGGGTATAGTAGTGTTTTTTTCTTCTTTTGTAAAATATTTAAAAAATGTTATGAACTCGTCGAAGTTTGGTTGAATTTGCGCCTTGTTTGTGCCAGATTTTGTTTTTGAAAAAAAAACGTGGGCACGGCGGCTAGAGAGCATCACGCCCCCAACGCGCGGTTAGCGTCGGTTCGTTCCCAGGGGCGATTTTTAGCGCCTCCTAAGAAACCAACGGCTGGAGATGCTCTTAGTGATAGAAGCCAAGCTGCCATCTATGGGTTGGCGGGCTCGTTCACTTGCATCACAACATGGGGCGGCATCTTGCAGCTCTCGGAAATGGTCTAAGTACTACCTCCCCGCAGTTAGGAGCGACTTTCAAGGGTTACTCATTGTGCGACTCCCGCAAGGGTCATTTCTTTGGCATGCAATCGCGTCAAGTGGCATGCCTAACCATCATCATGTATTGCGTGCTAGGCGCTTTCTCTGGATGTGGATTTTTTTATTTTCCTGAAGGTAAATACACCAGAGGTCTTAGAACTTGCGTGCGGCGGTCATTTTAGTGCATAAAATTGTAAAATACGTGTTTGTGGTCACTAAACTTGCGAGGCCGTTCAAATACAGTCACTCTTACCATACGCATGCGTATCTGTAGACGCCAGCATGGCACGGGCCCGCTGTCAGCCACCGTAATTGCTTTTGTATGATAGATTTGTAGAAAAGCCCGCAGTTCTTTTTTTATTTACATAGGAACCCCTAAAATAAGAAAAATAGTGAGGCGGCGGGGTTTCATACTTGGATGTACTGCTAAGTGGCACGATTGAACACCACCACGCCAACAGTATCATGTGTTTACTTTGCACTACTATATTAAACTGTATATCCTATCCGGGTGGACCCAAAAAGTGATAACGAAGAAATTTATGTCTTCTAATAATAAGAATGCAAAGTGCAACCGGTGGGTTTGAACCTGTGACATGGAGATTCACTCGCGCATAAGCCAACCACCAAGCAACTGCGACATGTGATGTAATTTAGAGATAGACAATGTATATGTTTTTATCACTCTTGTTCTCTGTAAGTATGTGCCATTTTAAAAAATGTTTAAACATTGTAAAAAATGTTCGTGTAATTCAAAATATGTTCATGCAATAGAAAAACTACGCGAACAGTTTTTTGAACCATGCGAGCATAACTGTACATTGTGTAAAACTCACAATTTTTTTTGAAATGTGTCAACATTTTTTAAATGCAATGTACATTTATTAATTTACATGAATATTTTTCACAGTGTTTAAACATTTTTATAAATGCCATGTAGTTTTTTTAACGCATGTACATATTTTGAATTGCACAAACAATATTATTTGAAAATAATACATGAACATTTTTTTCTGATCCATGAATTTCTCAAATAAAACGAATAGGTGTTATTATGAATATTTAAAAACTATTTGTGTTATTATTATGCAAACATTTTTATAATTCATAAGTATTATTTTAGAATAATACATGAAAATTATTTGAAATTATCTTATTAATGGCATTATAATTTGCATACTATCTACAAATTTCTGAAAAATAAACAAGTGCAAAATGGGTCGCCGGACCACAGCCCATTTTCTGTTCCATGAGTGCTTCCGTTTTTGTACATTAATCTTAGTTATTCTTAATAGCTGTCTACAGATGTGTGGCGCAGTTTGTGTGACCTATATTGTACTAGCATTAGGTCGGGGTTCGAGATCTGGCAGTTAAACTTTTCGTCCCATCGATTGTTGATTTTTTATTTTGCATAGAAGAAGAAGAAGAAGGGGTTTTGTGCAAAAATGCGTCCATGTGTCATTGACAGCAGGCCCATGCCATGCTGCCATCAACGGATACGCTCGCGTACAGAGAGAGTGTCTGTATTTGAACAGTCTCGCAAGTTTAGTGACCACAAACACGTATTTTGCAACTTTGTGCACCAAAATGACCGCCGCGTGCTAGTTCTAAGACCTCTGGTGTATTTTTTTAGTTTTAGATTGTCTCTTTTTGGTTTTTTGGCTTCTTAATTTTTATCTGATTTTTCCTATGTTTTGGAGCAAATTTTCTTTTGCCAGTGCTTCTCGAAAAAAAATGTACTTCCATAAAAGCACATTTTTTTTCTGCGAAGCACAGTTGTCCACGGTCAACTAGTTTTTTTAGGCAAGTCCACAGCCAACTAGTGATTTCGGGTCATTCGCCAAAAGAAAAAAAAACTAGTGATTTGGGGAGAGCTTCACTTAAAGATAGACGTTGAAGTGGGCCGGCCCAATCTGCCATGTGCTAGCTGACGGGTTCGTTCAGAAGCCTTGCATCACAACGTGGGTGGGCTGCAGCCTGGGCTGGACCGAGGCTCCCGGAAATGGTCAAAGTACTCCTCCACAGTCAAAAAGACCAGCGGATTCTGAAGAGAGTCAAACTCGAGCTTAAAATCTCACGGATACGAATGCGCGCAGATTGCTAGGTGAGAGCTCATCGGAGCTTGGCCGGAGTATTCTTCCTTGTCGGGAATGTCTACAGACTGCAACCATTGGCATGCAGGGGTCCAACGGGCGGCGCGGGCGGCGCCATGCATGCACACGCTCGCTGCAGTCTTTGATTGTTCCCGCTTCCCGGCGAGCTCTCACCTCTGAAACCTTTATAAAAGGGCAGCACGGTACTCATTCTCTACGCAACACCACAGTCTAGTCCAGCCAAGAGAAGCTTCTGCTTAGACCGATCAAGGCGAGAGACATGGGTGGCAAGGGCGGCGGTGGAGGTGGCGGCAAAGGGGGAGGAGGAGGCGGTGGCGGTGGAGGTGGAGGCGGCAGGAGCGTCGGAGGGGGAGGAGGAGGAGCAAAGGGAGGCGGAGGCGGAGGCGGAGCGAAGGGGTCAGGCGGCAGCGGGGGCGCCGGGAAGTCGTCCGGCACTGGCGGTGGCAGCGGCGGCATGATGAAGGCGCCCGGCGGCGACGGCGCCTACATCTCCCGTCCCGGGTTCGAGTCCAACCCGCAGGGCTACTTCCAGGGCCTCCACGGCGCCGGAGGAAAGTAGCCGGAGACTGGGAGCGCTCTTCCCGTCTTCCGTCAGTCAGTCAATCAGTCAGTGGAGCTTCTCGTCACTCGTCCGCAGCTTAATTCGGCCATGCATGCATGTTTACGCATTGGCTTCTAAATAATGTAACCCCGTCAGAGCAGCCTGCATGCTAGTCCAAGTCGGTCTCGTTCGCAGCGTTCGCTTGATTGTAATGGAAGTACTGATGAACCATGCCAGCAATGATCGTGGAAATTAAGTCATCGATTGTTCATGTTTGACTGATCGTGTGGTGGCCTTTTCCTACTCATCGCCTTCGTGTTTGGTTGATCGTGTGATGGCCTTTTCGTACTCATTGCCATATGCCCATATCGTGAGTTAATCGAAGTGCATGCGACCGATATTTTCTTAGGTGCAGAAGTGCATGCGATTTATCGCCGCTAAGCAATTTTGGATGCATGCCATTTCCAGACAACGAAGTTAATCCGAATTACTCTGTATATTAGTAAATTATACGCTTGCTTAAGCATTGCATACGATGAAAATACTTTCTGCCTGATGCTCACGCACTACTCCCTCTGTCCTTGCAATAAGAAAATATCAAAAACGTTTTTATATTATAAGATGGAGGGCGTATATGATGTACTCATTACAGGATATGAATTTAGCGCACATGACCAAGTCAACTTTTTCTGCAACACCAACATCAAGAAGTGATACTCGTCATCACGCTGGCGTCTCCATGGCAAGCCAAAGAGGGCTGACAATGTCTTGGGCGTTGCGTCAATAATGTTTTCGTGTCTCTGATGATGCTTCGAATGTCTACAGGCAGCATGGAGCATTGCTCAAGGCATGCCGTTGGCGAATGCAAGAAAAAGACGACGTCAATTCTCCAAGGACTCTTGTGTAGTTTTAAATCTGTGTAAGGATAGCCATTGTAAAGAACGGTCAACTTTAATATATGGAGTTTCGTATTTTTCACGAAAAATAGTTTATCGCTTTCTTTTAATGTTCATGGATGGTATCTCGATGTACAATTTAGACCTAGCTCAACATTTGCAGCACCTAACTACCGCCTTCCACTTTTTAAGGAAACACGAGCTCTATGCCAAATTGCCCAAATGCTCTTTTGCACAACCTCACCCCTAAACACATCATATCTGATAAAAGCGTAGCCACAAACTTTGTAAAAACTTAGGCCATAGTATAATGGCATACTCACACAAATATAATTGAACTAGATTTTCTAGACCCCATTCTCCTTGCAATAAGACTAGATATATTGAAGATTGATTTCCGGGCGTATGTCTCCTTATCCCCCTTGATTTTTCAAACTAACCCCCCTGATTTTCATTGTGAGACGCAACGTCAACCCATAAACTCCTCCAATACTGAAATTTTTGTAGATGTAGCATTTCTGCTCCTTGCAACCTGGAGTTGCTGAGTCCACATTTTTTCTATATTTTTTTGTACGATTTGCCCACATTGTGTTAGCTAGCACAAGGTATGTGCTTCGCACAGAGCAAACATCAGTCGTCATGAACCTGAGTTGGCCTGATTGGGACAAGGGTTGCTAAAGACAAAAATGATGTATTGATTGAAGACATCGGTTTCTACTTTCTAAGACGCAAAGTTCGGGATATGGGACAAGATCCGGGAGTGACTAGGATGGAAACTGAGCATCTTGTAAAAGAGATTGAAAATATCAATCCAAACCGTCGGATTGGAATCAGATGGCCCAGATCTTAGTGGAGGGAATCAGATGGAATCAGATGCAAAAAGGACTCTGGCTTATAGTTATTTTTTAGTCACTATCCTTCTTCTTCGAGTCTCCTCCCCAACACAAGGTAGGCACCGAAATTCGCCAATAATGGTGAACCGCCCCCTTTGAGCCCCTCTCGCTTGCAGACGGCGACGGCGGTCCAGATTCGTTGTCAAGCTCCGCCCTCACTATGTGCCCTTTGCATCCTCCTCATATGAGGCTGCACCATCTCATGTACGGCAATCCAATGGTGGTACGTCTTCCCCCTCTCAAGATCTAGCAGCAGTTCGTTGGCGACAAGTCGGTGGTGAGCTCCTCACTTCCTTTCCTTCTGAAACTCAGGTTCAAGCTCAAGGTTTTTTTTTGCAGTGCTCTGTTGTCAGTGACATTGCTCATGACTTAATGGTGAGGCATGATGATACGCCTATGATTGACAAAGGAAACTCACAAGGCTTGTCCTTGTTAACATAGACTACAATCATATTAAAGTGAGTACACTAATTCATTAATTATATTGTCCTTTTTAGGGAATTAATTATATTGTCTTGATAAGTATCCTCTCCACCTGAACTATTTTAGCCATGCTCAAAAGGTAGTCTTTTTAGTTAAGTTGCTTCAGCATGAACCTTGAAAGAATGTGTTTGAGGCCAACTTGTATGTGAGGTTAACATGTATTTCCTTTCTGTTTCACAATGTTGCATTTATTGAAAAGTGTTGTCAATGCTTGCAAAGTTTCACAGTGAAATGACATTTGTAGATTTTTTGCCACGGCTTCCGCAAATGTCATTTCATGATGCAAATTTACAAGTACTTGAAACATTTATCAATGTTTTCCACCAAGCAATTTCAGAATTTTCATTTTTGTCGGAATTTACTGTTCATCCTGAGCTAACTTTTTTCGTTTATAGCGGCGCCATTTTCGTTTATAAAAAGCCGATGGTGATTGCTAAAGAAAAAAGAGCTCACTCATTGGCGCCTAGCTACCTTTCGATTACAGTAATCTCCACCCACTCCACTGCCAAGTGCACAAGCAAAAGTCGAACGGTCCCAAGCTCTCGGCATGGCCTCCGCCGGCGAGCACACGGTGCCCCTGCTCTACCGCCCACCTCCCGAGGTCTCGTCCCCCTCTCCTCTGCCTCCCTCGTGATAAACTCTTTTCTCTCTGATTCGATTTTGACCCATGGATGATGTCTGGCTCCTAATTTTGGTGGGGATCGCCGTCGCAGGCAGCGGAGGCATACACCACCGACGGGTCTCTTGATTTCGACGGGAACCCGGCGGTGAAGAATCGCACGGGTGGATGGCGCGCATGCCGCGCAGTCCTCGGTAATCTATTTCTTGTTCCTGTTGAGATTTCGACGGCATAAAATTCTCTAGGCAATTCACCTGTTCTTGGCAACTCGCACAGGTGGATGGCGTGGTGATTAATTCGGTTCCGGCCGCATCTTGGAACGATGATGTGCATGCAGGTACCGACTTCTGCTACTGCCTGGCCTTCCACGGCATCTCCTACAACCTCGTCACGTACCTCACGACCGTCCTGGGCCAAACCAACGTCGCCGCCGCGAGGAGCGTCTCCACCTGGAAGGGCACCTGCTACCTCACTCCCCTCGCCGGCGCCGTCGTGGCTGACTCCTACTGGGGAAGGTACCGCACCATGGTCGTCTCCTGCTCCGTCGGCGTCGCAGTACGTTCCTTCCAACCACTCTGCACAGCAACCAATAACCACTCTCCACCAGAGTCTGAATCTCTATGTCATGTCCTAGTGGAGCAACTCAGTTGAGAAAATTCAGACTTGAATTCTGCAAGATTGTGAGAATTTGGCCTCAATATTTTTGGGCAGGGCATGCTCATGGCAGCACTCTCGGCTTACCTGCCGCTGCTCGTCAAGAACGGCTCGTCGTTCACAGGCCTCACCTCGTCCAACATCGTGTCGGCTCAGGAGTACATCTTGTTTCTGGGCCTCTACATGGTTGCCTTTGGGTTAGGCGGCCTCAGGCCGTGCCTGATGTCCTTCGGCGCCGATCAGTTCGACGACGGCGATCCATCGGAGCGCGTGACGAAGGGCTCCTTCTTCAACTGGTACGTCTTCAACATGTACTGCGCATCGCTGGTATCCAGCACCGGCATCGTGTGGGTGCAAGATCGTTACGGCTGGGCGCTAGGGCTGACCATCCCGGCGGCCGTCCTCGCCGTCGGGCTTTCATGCCTGGTCGTCGGATCGCGGACGTGCAGGTTTCACCGACCCCGCGGCAGCCCACTCACCAGAGTGTGCCAGGTCGTCGTCGCTGCCGTGAGAAAGTTTGGCCTCGAGCCGCCGTCCGACAGCTCTCTTCTCTACGACCCGTGGGAAGAGGACCTCGCAGTTCACAGGATCGAGCATACCACTGATCTCCGGTCAGTTACCACAATCCTGTTTTCTTGTACTTCCTCCGTCCGAAAATACTTGTCATCAAAATGAACAAAAAGGGATGTATCTAGAACTAAAATACATCTAGATACATCTCCTTTTATTCATTTTGATGACAAGTATTTCCGGACGGAGGGAGTAGTTGCTTTCGTCAAATTCACCGTTCAATACAAATGTGCTGCTTGCCTGATCAGATTCTTCGACAAGGCCGCCGTTATCGTGGCTTCGGGCAAGGAGGTGGAGACGGCAGCCGGCCGGACGCCACACAGCCCGTGGAAACTCTGCATCGTGACGCAGGTCGAGGAGACAAAGATTCTCGTGCGGATGCTTCCGCTCTGGGCGACCGTCGTGTTCTTCTATGCCGTGTTAGCGCAGGTCTCGTCGACATTCGTCGAGCAAGGCATGGCGATGGACGCCGCCGTCGGCTCCGTGCGCGTCCCGCCCGCGTCCATGTCCACCTTTGAGGTGCTCACCATCATCGCCCTGGTCCCGCTCTACGACCGGGCATTCGTTCCTGCTGCCAGGAGGCTCACGGGGAGGGAGAAGGGCATCTCAGGGCTGCAGAGGATCGGTACCGGCCTCGCCATGCCCGTGCTCGCCATGGCCGCCGCGGCGCTTGTCGAAACAGCACGCCTCCGAGCGGCAAAGTCGTCGCCGCTGTCACCGAATGCGACTAGCGTGCTGTGGCAGGCGCCCCAGTACGTGCTGATGGGCGTGGGCCAGGTCCTCACTACCATCGGGCAGCTCGACTTCTTCTACAGCCAGGCGCCGGCCGCGATGAAGACCGTGTGCACGGCGCTCGGGTTCCTCGCGATAGCGGCCGGCGATTACCTGAGCTCATTCCTACTGACGGTCGTGCAGTGGGCGACGTCGAGGGGCGGCACGCCGGGGTGGATCCCCGACGACCTGAACGAGGGTGACTTGGATCGCTTCTTCTGGATGATGGCCGTACTGGGCTGCGTGAATCTGATGGCTTTTGTGAGCTGCGCCGCGAGGTACAAGGAAAAGAATCCAATAAGACCTGGTCTTATTTCTGAGCAAGTGAGACCATGTTGACAACAATCTCAAAGCACCATAGTCTTCTTGCTCGATTTGATACATTTTGCAGTTAATTTAGTTTGCATTAGTGTAGTGTAGTGTCAAAAAACGATTTACATTATGGGACGAAGGGAGTACATGTTTCCGTACTTTCCCCTCCCGAGCCACTCGAGCGGGCGGCAACGGAGGCCCCAATGTTGGAAATATGCCCTAGAGGCAATAATAAAAGCATTATTATTATATTTCCTTGTTCATGATAATTGTCTTTATTCATGCTATAATTGTATTATCCGGAAATCGTAATACATGTGTGAATAATAGACACCAATATGTCCCTAGTAAGCCTCTAGTTGACTAGCTCGTTGATCAACAGATAGTCATGGTTTCCTGACTATGGACATTGGATGTCATTGATAACGAGATCACATCATTAGGAGAATGATGTGATGGACAAGACCCAATCCTAAACATAGCTTAAAGATCGTATAGTTCGTTTGCTAGAGTTTTCCAATGTCAAGTATCCTTTCCTTAGACCATGAGATCGTGTAACTCCCGGATACCGTAGGAGTGCTTTGGGTATGCCAAACGTCACAACGTAACTGGGTGACTATAAAGGTAGACTACGGGTATCTCCGAAAGTGTCTGTTGGGTTGACACGGATCAAGACTGGGATTTGTCACTCGGTATGACGGAGAGGTATCACTGGGCCCACTCGGTAATGCATCATCATAATGAGCTCAAAGTGACCAAGTGTCTGGTCACGGGATCATGCATTACGGTACGAGTAAAGTGACTTGCCGGTAACGAGATTGAACGAGGTATGGGGATACCGACGATCGAATCTCGGGCAAGTAACATATTGATTGACAAAGGGAATTGCATACGGGGTTGCTTGAATCCTCGACATCGTGGTTCATCCGATGAGATCATCGTGGAGTATGTGGGAGACAACATGGGTATCCAGATCCCGCTGTTGGTTATTGACCGGAGAGTCGTCTCGGTCATGTCTACATATCTCCCGAACCCGTAGGGTCTACACACTTAAGGTTCGATGACGCTAGGGTTGCAGGGATATGTATATGCAGTAACCCGAATGTTGTTCGGAGTCCCAGATGAGATCCCGGACATCATGAGGAGTTCCGGAATGGTCCGGAGGTAAAGAATTATATATAGGAAGTGCTGTTTCGGCCATCGGGACAAGTTTTGGGGTTATCGGTATTGTACCGGGACCACCGGAAGGGTCCCGGGGGTCCACCGGATGGGTCCACCTGCCCCGGGGGGCCACATGGGCTGTAAGGGGGTGCGCCTTGGCCTACATGGGCCAAGGGCACCAGCCCCAAGGTGCCCATGCGCCTAGGGTTTCCAAAGAGGAAGAGTCCCACAAGTGGAAGGCACCCCTAGGTGCCTTGGGGGGGAGGGAAACCTCCCTTGGCCGTCGCCCCCCCTAGGAGATTGGATCTCCTAGGGCCGGCGCCCCCCCCTTGGCCCTCCTATATATAGTGGGGGAAGGAGGGCTTTTCATCTATGCCTTTGGTTGCCTCCTTCTCCCTCTCCAACACCTCCTCCTCCTCTATAGCGCTTGGCGAAGCCCTGACGGAGTACTGCAGCTTCATCACCACCACGCCGTCGTGCTGCTGCTGGAGCCATCTTCCTCAACCTCTCATTCCCTCTTGCTGGATCAAGAAGAAGGAGAGGTTACGCTGACCGTACGTGTGTTGAACGCGGAGGTACCGTCCGTTCGGTGCTAGGATCTCCGGTGATTTGGATCACGTCGTGTTCGACTACCTCATCCCCGTTCTTTGAACGCTTCCGCTCGCGATCTACAAAGGTATGTAGATGCATCCGATCACTTGTTGCTAGATGAACTCCTAGATGGATCTTGGTGAAACCGTAGGAAAATTTTGTTTTCTGCAACGTAACTCAAAACAGTGGCATCATGAGCTAGGTCTATGCGTAGTTCTCTTGCACGAGTAGAACACAATTTGTTGTGGGCGTTGATGTTGTCAACTTTCTTGCCGCTACTAGTCTTATCTTGCTTCAATGGTATTGTGGGATGAAGCGGCCCGGACCAACCTTACACGTACGCTTACGTGAGACCGATTCCACCGACTGACATGCACTAGTTGCATAAGGTGGCTGGCGGGTGTCTGTCTCTCCTACTTTAGTTGGAGCGGATTCAATGAAAAGGGTCCTTATGAAGGGTAAATAGAAGTTGACAAATCACGTTGTGGCTTTCACGTAGGTAAGAAAGCGTTCTTGTTAGAACTCTACTTCAGCCACGTAAAACTTGCAACAACAATTAGAGGACGTCTAACTTGTTTTTTGCAGCAAGTGCTTTGTGATATGATATGGCCAAAGTTGTGATGAATGATGAATGATCTATATGTGATGTATGAGATGTTCATGCTATTGTAATAGGAATCACGACTTGCATGTCGATGAGTATGACAACCGGCAGGAGCCATAGGAGTTGTCTTTATTTTGTATGACCTGCGTGTCATTGAGAAACGCCATGTAAATTACTTTACTTTATTGCTAAACGCGTTAGCCATAGTAGTAGAAGTAATAGTTGGCGAGCAACTTCATGGAGACACGATGATGGGGATCATGATGATGGAGATCATGGTGTCAAGCCGGTGACAAGATGATCATGGAGCCCCCAGATGGAGATCAAAGGAGCTATGTGATAATGGCCATATCATGTCACTATTATTATTTGATTGCATTTGATGTTTATCATGTTTTGCATCTTGTTTACTTAGAACGATGGTAGTAAATAAGATGATCCCTCATAATAATTTCAAGAAAGTGTTCCCCCTAACTGTGCACCGTTGCGACAGTTTGTTGTTTCAATGCACCACGTGATGATTGGGTGTTTGATTCAAACGTTCACATACAACGGGTGTAAGACAGATTTACACATGCAAACACTTAGGTTGACTTGACGAGCCTAGCATGTGTATAGACATGGCCTCGGAACACAGAAGACCGAAAGGTCGAGCATGAGTCGTATAGAAGATACGATCAACATGAAGATGTTCACCGACGTTGACTAGTCCGTCTCACGTGATGATCATACACGGCCTAGTTGACTCGGATCATGTTATACTTAGATGACTAGAAGAGGGATGTCTATCTAAGTGGGAGTTCATTGAATAATTTGATTAGATGAACTTTATTATCATGAACTTAGTCTAAAATATTTACAATATGTCTTGTAGATCAAATGGCCAACGTAGTCCTCAACTTCAACGCGTTCCTAGAGAAAACCAAGCTGAAAGACGATGGCAGCAACTATACAGACTGGGTCCGGAACCTGAGGATCATCCTCATAGCTGCCAAGAAAGATTATGTCCTACAAGCACCGCTAGGTGATCCACCCGTCCCACAGAACCAAGACGTTATGAACGCTTGGCAGACACGTGCTGATGACTACTCCCTCGTTCAGTGCGGCATGCTTTACAGCTTAGAGCCGGGGCTCCAAAAGCGTTTTGAGAGACATGGAGCATATGAGATGTTCAAAGAGCTGAAAATGGTTTTTCAAGCTCATGACCGAATCGAGAGATATGAGGTCTCCGACAAGTTCTTCAGCTGTAAGATGGAGGAAAATAGTTCTGTCAGTGAGCACATACTCACTATGTATGGGTTACATAACCGCTTGACTCAGCTGGGAGTTAATCTCCCGGATGATGCGGTCATTGACAGAATCCTCCAGTCGCTTCCACCAAGCTACAAGAGCTTTGTGATGAACTTCAATATGCAGGGGATGGAAAAGACCATTCCTGAGGTATTTGCAATGCTGAAATCAGCAGAGGTAGAAGTCAAGAAGGAACATCAAGTGTTGATGGTAAATAAAACCACTAAGTTCAAGAAGGGCAAGGGTAAAAAGAACTTCAAGAAGGACGGCAAGGGAGTTGCCGCGCCCGGCAAGCAAGCTGCCGGGAAAAAGCCAAAGAATGGACCCAAGCCCGAGACTGAGTGCTTTTATTGCAAGGGAAATGGTCACTGGAAGCGGAACTGCCCCAAATACTTAGCGGACAAGAAGGCCAGCAAAACAAAAGGTATATATGATATACATGTAATTGATGTGTACCTTACTAGTACCCGTAGTAGCTCCTGGGTATTTGATACCGGTGCAGTTGCTCACATTTGTAACTCAAAGCAGGGGCTGCGGAATAAGCGGAGACTGGCAAAGGACGAGGTGACGATGCGCGTCGGGAATGGTTCCAAGGTCAATGTGATCGCCGTCGGCACGCTACCTCTACATTTACCTTCGGGATTAGTTTTAAACCTTAATAATTGTTATTTAGTGCCAGCTTTGAGCATGAACATTGTATCGGGATCTCGTTTAATTCGAGATGGCTACTCATTTAAATCCGAGAATAATGGTTGTTCTATTTATATGAGAGATATGTTTTATGGTCATGCTCCTATGGTGAATGGTTTATTCTTAATGAATCTCGAGCGTAATGCTACACATATTCATAGTGTGAGTACCAAAAGATGTAAAGTTGATAATGATAGTCCCACATACTTGTGGCACTGCCGCCTTGGTCACATAGGTGTCAAACGCATGAAGAAGCTCCATGCGGATGGACTTTTAGAGTCTCTTGATTACGAATCATTTGACACGTGCGAACCATGCCTCATGGGTAAGATGACCAAGACTCCGTTCTCAGGAACAATGGAGCGAGCAACCAACTTATTGGAAATCATACATACTGATGTGTGCGGTCCAATGAGTGTTGAGGCTCGCGGTGGCTATCGTTATGTTCTCACCCTCACTGATGATTTAAGTAGATATGGGTATGTCTACTTAATGAAACACAAGTCTGAAACCTTTGAAAAGTTCAAGGAATTTCAGAGTGAGGTTGAGAATCAACGTGACAGGAAAATCAAGTTTCTATGATCAGATCGTGGAGGAGAATACTTGAGTCACGAATTTGGCACACACTTAAGAAAATATGGAATAGTTTCACAACTCACGCCGCCTGGAACACCTCAGCGTAATGGTGTGTCCGAACATCGTAATCGCACTCTATTAGATATGGTACGATCTATGATGTCTCTTGCCGATCTACCGTTATCTTTTTGGGGCTATGCTTTAGAGACTGCCGCATTCACTTTAAATAGGGCTCCGTCGAAATCCGTGGAGACGACACCGTTTGAATTATGGTTTGGGAAGAAACCTAAGCTGTCGTTTCTAAAAGTTTGGGGATGCGATGCTTATGTCAAGAAACTTCAACCTGAAAAGCTCGAACCCAAGTCGGAAAAATGCATCTTCATAGGATACCCTAAAGAAACTGTTGGGTATACCTTCTACCTCAGATCCGAAGGCAAGATCTTTGTTGCCAAGAATGGATTCTTTCTAGAGAAAGAGTTTCTCTCGAAAGAAGTAAGTGGGAGGAAAGTAGAACTTGATGAAGTGTTACCTCTTGAACCGGAAAATGGCACAACTCAAGAAAATGTTCCTGATGTGCCTGCACCAACTAGAGAGGAAGTTATTGATGATGATCAAGATACTTCTGATCAAGCTCCTACTGAAATTTGAAGGTCCACAAGGACACGTTCCGCACCAAGTGGTACGGCAACCCTGTCTTGGAAATCATGTTGTTAGACAACGGTGAACCTTCGAACTATGAAGAAGCGATGGCGGGCCCGGATTCCGACAAATGGCTAGAAGCCATGAAATCCGAGATAGGATCCATGTATGAAAACGAAGTATGGACTTTGACGGACTTGCCCGTTGAGCGGCGAGCCATAGAAAATAAATGGATCTTTAAGAAGAAGACAGACGCGGATGGTAATGTGACCATCTATAAAGCTCGGCTTGTCGCTAAGGGTTATCGACAAGTTCAAGGGGTTGACTACGATGAGACTTTCTCACCGGTAGCGAAGCTGAAGTCCGTCCGAATCATGTTAGCGATTGCCGCATTCTATGATTATGAAATATGGCAAATGGACGTCAAAACGGCATTCCTTAATGGTTTCCTTAAGGAAGAACTGTATATGATGCAGCCGAAAGGTTTTGTCGATCCTAAGAATGCTGACAAGGTATGCAAGCTCCAACGCTCGATTTATGGGCTGGTGCAAGCATCTCGGAGTTGGAACATTCGCTTTGATGAGATGATCAAAGCATTTGGGTTTACGCAGACTTATGGAGAAGCCTGTGTTTACAAGAAAGTGAGTGGGAGCTCTGTAGCATTTCTCATATTATATGTAGATGACATACTTTTGATGGGAAATGATATAGAACTCTTGGACAGCATTAAGGCCTACTTGAATAAGAGTTTTTCAATGAAGGACCTTGGAGAAGCTGCATATATATTAGGCATCAAGATCTATAGAGATAGATCAAGACGCCTCATAGGTCTTTCACAAAGCACATACCTTGATAAGATATTGAAGAAATTCAATATGGATCAGTCTAAGAAGGGGTTCTTGCCTGTGTTACAAGGTGTGAAATTGAGCTCAGCTCAATGTTCGACCACGGCAGAAGATATAGAAGAGATGAGTGTCATCCCCTATGCCTCAGCCATAGGTTCTATTATGTATGCCATGCTGTGTACCAGACCTGATGTAAACCTTGCCGTAAGTTTGGTAGGAAGGTACCAAAGTAATCCCGGCAAGGAACACTGGACAACGGTCAAGAATATCCTGAAGTACCTGAAAAGGACTAAGGAAATGTTTCTCGTTTATGGAGGTGACGAAGAGCTCATCATAAAGGGTTACGTCGACGCTAGCTTCGACACAGATCTGGATGACTCTAAGTCATAGACCGGATACGTGTATATTTTGAATGGTGGGGCAGTAAGCTGGTGCAGTTGCAAGCAGAGCGTCGTGGCAGGATCTACATGTGAAGCGGAGTACATGGCGGCCTCGGAGGCAGCGCATGAAGCAATTTGGGTGAAGGAGTTCATCACCGACCTAGGAGTCATACCCAATGCGTCGGGGCCGATCAAGCTCTTCTGTGACAACACTGGAGCTATTGCACTTGCCAAGGAGCCCAGGTTTCACAAGTAGACAAGGCACATCAAGCGTCGCTTCAACTCCATTCGTGAAAATGTTCAAGATTAAGACATAGAGATTTGTAAAGTACATACGGACCTGAATGTAGCAGATCCGTTGACTAAACCTCTCCCTAGGGCAAAACATGATCAACACCAAAATTCCATGGGTGTTCGATTCATCACAATGTAACTAGATTATTGACTCTAGTGCAAGTGGGAGACTGTTGGAAATATGCCCTAGAGGCAATAATAAAAGCATTATTATTATATTTCCTTGTTCATGATAATTGTCTTTATTCATGCTATAATTGTATTATCCGGAAATCGTAATACATGTGTGAATAATAGACACCAACATGTCCCTAGTAAGCCTCTAGTTGACTAGCTCGTTGATCAACAGATAGTCATGGTTTCCTGACTATGGACATTGGATGTCATTGATAATGAGATCACATCATTAGGAGAATGATGTAATGGACAAGACCCAATCCTAAACATAGCTTAAAGATCGTATAGTTCGTTTGCTAGAGTTTTCCAATGTCAAGTATCCTTTCCTTAGACCATGAGATCGTGTAACTCCCGGATACCGTAGGAGTGCTTTGGGTATGCCAAACGTCACAACGTAATTGGGTGACTATAAAGGTAGACTACGGGTATCTCCGAAAGTGTCTGTTGGGTTGACACGGATCAAGACTGGGATTTGTCACTCCGTATGACGGAGAGGTATCACTGGGCCCACTCAGTAATGCATCATCATAATGAGCTCAAAGTGACCAAGTGTCTGGTCACGGGATCATGCATTACGGTACGAGTAAAGTGACTTGCCGGTAACGAGATTGAACGAGGTATGGAGATACCGACGATCAAATCTCGGGCAAGTAACATATCGATTGACAAAGGGAATTGCATACGGGGTTGCTTGAATCCTCGACATCGTGGTTCATCCGATGAGATCATCGTGGAGTATGTGGGAGCCAACATGGGTATCCAGATCCCGCTGTTGGTTATTGACCGGAGAGTCGTCTCGGTCATGTCTACATATCTCCCGAACCCGTAGGGTCTACACACTTAAGGTTCGGTGACGCTAGGGTTGTAGGGATATGTATATGCAGTAACCCGAATGTTGTTCGGAGTCCCGGATGAGATCCCGGACATCACGAGGAGTTCTGGAATGGTCCGGAGGTAAAGAATTATATATAGGAAGTGTTGTTTCGGCCATCGGGACAAGTTTCGGGGTTATCGGTATTGTACCGGGACCACCGGAAGGGTCCCGAGGGTCCACCGGGTGGGTCCACCTGCCCCGGGGGGGCCACATGGGCTGTAAGGGGGTGCGCCTTGGCCTACATGGGCCAAGGGCACCAGCCCCAAGGGGCCCATGCGCCTAGGGTTTCCAAAGGGGAAGAGTCCCACAAGTGGAAGGCACCCCTAGGTGCCTTGGGGGGGAGGGATACCTCCCTTGGCCGCCGCCCCCCCTTGGCCCTCCTATATATAGTGGGGGAAGGAGGGCTTTTCATCCATGCCTTTGGTTGCCTCCTTCTCCCTCTCCAACACCTCCTCCTCCTCTATAGCGCTTGGCGAAGCCCTGACGGAGTACTGCAGCTCCATCACCACCACGCCGTCGTGCTGCTGCTCGAGCCATCTTCCTCAACCTCTCCTTCCCTCTTGCTGGATCAAGAAGAAGGATACGTTACGCTGACCGTACGTGTGTTGAACGCGGAGGTACCGTCCGTTCGGTGCTAGGATCTCCGGTGATTTGGATCACGTCGTGTTCGACTACCTCATCCCCGTTCTTTGAACGCTTCCGCTCACGATCTACAAAGGTATGTAGATGCATCTGATCACTCGTTGCTAGATGAACTCCTAGATGGATCTTGGTGAAACCGTAGGAAAATCTTGTTTTCTGCAACATTCCCCAACACCCAACCCTATCCTTGAAACCCCTCCCTCCTTGAGATCCCCTCGCCGCCGCTGCCGCTGTGACGGCGGTGGTGGTGGAGCCCAGCCGTCAAAGGCGGCGGACGTGGTCGGTGAGCCCTGACGGGCCTCCCTCGCGTGGGGGTTAAGCGTCATGCGGGGCGACGCGGGTGAGCTTCTCCAGTGCGGTGGTACAGAGGCGAGCGGTGGTGCGGTGGAGCGCGGTAGGGAGCCTGTAGATCAGGTGTAGGCGGCTGGTGCGGTCCGGGACGTGCACGCATGGGAGATGGCGGATGCGGCGTGGCGCGGCCAAGGAGGCAGCGGTGCAGTGGCGCTTGGCCAGGTGAGCGGTGATGGCTGCCTGGTGTGGGGCCTGGGTCCTGTTGTGGTGGCTCAAGGAGGTGAGCGATAGTGGCCTCCTGGTGGTGTCGGTGCTGTTGTTGGAGGCGGATGTGCAATCTGGATATGGATATGGGGTTCAAGATCGACCTGGGGCCTTTTGTTGCCGTACCGGGGCTCAGTGTTGCGGCAGCTGCATTGCCGCCTGTTGGGAGTTGGAGCTCTAGTTGTGCTGGTAGTGAAGGTTGCTCCGGAGGTGTGGGTTCTTTGTTGTGCGGACGCAGGAAGTTGGGTTGCGTGCCTTCGGTCGTGTGGGTTGACGGTGTTCCACCGCATTATGATCTCAATGGCAGGGTGTTGTGGTAGTGGTGGAGTGCCTCTACATGGATAGTGGCCCTAAACCGGTGGGTAGGGATGGAGGTGCGCGACATTACGGATGAAAATCCTGCCCGACTTCAGTCGGTGCTGGCGGCAACAACGCCTATGGGTGTCGTTCCTCTCCTTGAAGGCGTCACAGAGGTGTGTCGGCATCACCCCCCTCTCTCTCTCTCTCTCGCTTTGGGTTGTTGTCTCCGGGCGAAAGCCTTGGTTCATTTTTAGATCGGTGATGGCGGCGTCTCGGCATCGTTACTCTGTTGGGAGCATCGTGTGAGGAGACACGGCTTCCAGGTTCTGTGCTACGGTTCTTCGGTGCTTGCTGCTGCTCCAGATGGATCATCATTGGTGCAATGTACGTCGCTGCCAGGGAATCAAAGACAATGGCTTTTCGGGACCAATCAAGTCCCGCCACCCACTCGCCATCTCCTATTAGGCATTCAAGGGTGGCTGGTGCATCGGCATGGGAGGTCCAGTTGCCGTTGTTGCTCTTCGAGGTGACTTGTACTGGTCGAGACGTGGCTTTGTTTTTTTTCTTTGCTTAGGGCAGGTTCCTCGCATTGTGTTGTTAGGTGTGTGGTGGCTAATCTTCTAATTGGATGTGTGTCCTACACATGCTGTTCGCAACTGAGAGGTGGTCTCTTATAATTGTCTTCTGTCTTCTATAAAAGTATAGTACATAGTGACGTACTCTTGAAAAATAAATACATTTTGCAATTCTAAATTTGGTCAATGTCCGTGGGCGCTAAAGGAATATGGTGTGGCTAGGTCCCAGTCGACTGAGATTCAATCAAGTCTCAGTTAAATGACATAATATGTAAGAAAAAAACTGAAAAGAAAAAATAGCACATATCTCAATGTAAGATCTCATGAATATAAACATCGATTCCGACATAATCAAGTCTCGGTTGACTAAGATTTAGCAAGACTGCTTTCTAAACCAAATATAAATACAAAATGGTTGCATGTGATTATACTAGAAGAAGAGTAACAAGGTTCTTAAGTTATAGCACAACTTAGAACCCAACACATTACACACTCACAACTATTTGAACGACCCTAATCAAAAGGGGGCTGGAGGCACTTGGCCCCAGCTTTAAACCACATATGAGCATCCCATTTCATTTGATCTAACAATCGATCCAGTGAGGAGAGTTTTTCTTTGAAGACTTTTGATGGTGTCAAATCCAGCAAATCTCAGGTATGAAGTCCCGAGCTGGAAGTCTTGGTAGATGGTAATAGAGACATATGATTTTACCTAGGTTCCGACTCTTTTGAAGAGATAATACCCTATGCCATGTTTTGATTATATTGATTGGGGGACTGCAAAGTACACGTTGATCTATCATGAGATCATGTGTGAATGTGTTGGCCTCTATAGTCTACACCCCTCGGTTTATAAACACCGGGGGCACCTAGGTTACACATAGGTCAGTTACATCTAAAGGTAATCCTGCCAAAAATCGCCTCTAAGTCTTGGAGTGTGCACCGGTGGGAGTACTTTCAGATAGCATCAGTTTGGGTAGTTTATCCTAGAAATTTGCATGCAACAAAAGAGCCCGCAAGAAGATGGTCCACATCCTCATGTGAAGAACCGCAAACAACAATTCTCGTTATGAGGGAGGTTTCGTCTAGCGAGGCGATTGGCAGTCCAGATCCTTTTCTGGGTTGCAAACCAAATGAACATTTTTCAATGAAGGGGAGCCCATTTCTTACATAATGCGGCTGTGGAGGCACAAATTGGGATTCCTTAAAACCTAACTTTGTACATCGATTTGTATGAGAAGCGACCAAAAGATTCCAAATTCCACTTCCAACTATCTTCTTGGGTTGGCACAAGTTGCACCTCGCTGATAGCATCCTAGATATTCGTCAATAGGATGAAATTTTCAATAGTGAGCTTATCCTTAATATCTCAGTACTGTAGGTTGCTGCTAATGCGACACTACGATCAGAGACCCTTCGACGAGACTGTGTGCGATGCAATAATCGTAAACAATGGTGTAAAAGAACCGTTAAAAAGATGCAAAATGTTTGCGATGCCGGATGCATCAAACACAGTTCTGATTGTAATTGTGTGTGCGATGCAGGGCATACGGTTCAGTTCAATGAACTGTTTGCGATGAGGCAGAGCAAAAGAAACGGGCAGCCAGATGAAGGCGTGTGCGATATACAACATACGGTTCACTCGGATGAACTGTTTGTAATGAAGAGGAACAATAGAAACAGGTAGCTAGATAAAGGTGTGTGCGATTAAGGGCATACACTTCAGAAGGATTAACTATTTGTGATTAGGCAATAGATCAGAAATGGTTCGGCCAGATCAAAGTGTCTGCGATTGATGGCATACACTTCACACGGATGAACTGTTTGCGATTAGCCACAACAAACAGAAACAATTAGATAGATCAACGTGTGTGCGCTAGAAGAGCACACACATTCTAATTAAAAGAAGTATGCGCGATGGTAATAACGAGCGCACACGGTTGTTGGAATAAGACGTGTGCTGACATTGCCTATTGCGGTGCACCCTATGGTGCAAACTCCACGTACGCGGCCGAGAAGGCGTTCCCATGTTACGCCTTCCGGGAATAGTGCCACAGTTATATCTATCAATAAATTTTGAGCCTGTGTCCCATCACATTCCAAATTACTGCCACACTATATTTAATTGCAAACATGTTCACACCGATCAAAACCAAAATGGTTTCACACTTAGGAGTGTATTAGTACTCATTTATAAATACTACTACTCCAAGATGACTGCACATTCCTCCTCAAGTCCTCATCCATAAAAACAAACAAGTCATTCATCATCGTTCCCTTGCGTCTGCCATGGCAAGCGTGAGTTCTGGGTCGAGAGATTGCCACCAGGGAGATACGAGCATGGAAGCAGAAGCATGAGAGATGTCCCGCCTCGCCGCGAAAGCAGCCGACATGTCCCGCCGCACGGTGGTAGCAGCACAGAGGTCCCGCCGCGCCGCCGAAGCAACACGGAGGTCCCGCCGCGCTGTCGATGCAGCACACTAGTCCGGCCGTGCCACGGAAGCAGCAGAAATGTCCCGCCGCGCCACGAATGCAGCAGAGATGTCCTCCCGCGCGGCGGCAGCCTAGGAAAATGGCTCGCGTGCAGGCAAGGACTCTTACAGGCGCATGCATGCGATCATCCATAGCTAGATGGATCAGATCTTCGGATGAGCAAGGTTGGAAGACTGATAACCCACAAGTATAGGGGATCGCAACAGTTTTAGAGGGTAGAGTATTCAATCCAAATTTATTGATTCAACACAAGGGGAGCCAAAGAATATTCTCAAGTATTAGCAGCTGAGTTGTCAATTCAACCACACCTGGAAACTTAATATCTGCAGCAAAGTATTTAGTAGCAAGTAATATGATAGTAGCGGTAACGGTAGCGAAAGTAATAGTTTTGGTTTTATAGTGATTGTAACAGTAGCAACGGAAAAGTAAATAAACGAAGATCAATATGTGAAAAGCTCGTAGGCAATGGATCAGTGATGGGTAATTATGTCGGATGCGATTCCTCATGCAATAGTTATAACATAGGGTGACACAGAACTAGCTCCAGTTCATCAATGTAATGTAGGCATGTATTCCTAATATAGTCATACATGCTTATGGAAAAGAACTTGCATGCCATCTTTTGTCCTACCCTCCCGTGGTAGCGGGGTCCTATTGAAAACTAAGGGATATTAAGGCCTCCTTTTAGTAGAGTACCAGACCAAAGCATTAACGCTTAGTGAATACATGAACTCCTCAAACTACGGTCACCACCTGTAAGTATCCCGATTATTGTCACTTCGGGGTTAGCGGATCGTAACACATAATACGTGACTATAGACTTGCAAGATAGGATCAAGAACTCACATATATTCATGAAAACATAATAGGTTCAGATCTGAAATCATGGCACTCGGGCCCTAGTGACAAGCATTAAGCATAGCAAAGTCATAGCAAAATCAATCTCAGAACATAGTGGATACTAGGGATCAAACCCTAACAAAACTAACTCGATTACATGATAAATCTCATCCAATCCATCACTGTCCAGCAAGTCTACGATGGAATTACTCACGCATGGTGGTGAGCATCATGAAATTGGTGATGGAGGAAGGTTGATGATGACGATGGCGATGGATTCCCCTCTCCGGAGCCCCTAACGGACTCCAGATCAGCCCTCCCGAGAGAGATCAGGGCTTGGCGGCGCCCCCGTATCGTAAAACACGGTGAATCCTTCTCTTTGATTTTTTTCTCCCCGAACGTGAATATATAGAGTTGGAGTTGAGGTCAGTGGAGTACCAGGGGGCCCACGAGGCAGGGGGCGCGCCCATGGGGGTAGGCTCGCCCGCCACCCTCGTGGACAGGGTGTGGGACCCCTGGCCTTGATTCTTTCGCCAGTATTTCTTATATATTCCAAAAATAATCTCCGTTGATTTTCAGGTCATTCCAAGAACTTTTATTTCTGCACAAAAATAACACCATGGCAATTCTGCTGAAAACAGCGTCAGTCCGGGTTAGTTCCATTCAAATCATGCAAGTTAGAGTCCAAAACAAGGGCAAAAGTGTTTGGAAAAGTAGATACAACAGAGGCGTATCAACTCTCCCAAGCTTAAACCTTTGCTTGTCCTCAAGCAATTCAGTTGATAAACTGAAAGTGATAAAGAAAAACTTTTACAAACTCTGTTTGCTCTTGTTGTTGTAAATATGTAAAGCCAACATTCAAGTTTTAGCACAGATTATGAACTAACCATATTCACAATAACATTTAGGTCTCATGTTTACTCACATCAATGGCATAATCAACTAGTGAGCAATAATAATAAATCTCGGATGACAACACTTTCTCAAAACAATCATAATATGATATAACAAGATGGTATCTCGCTAGCCCTTTCTGAGACCGCAAAACATAAATGCAGAGCACCCCTGAGGATCAAGGGCTGACTGGAAATTGTAATTCATGGTAAAAGAGATCCAGTCAAGTCATACTCAATGTAAACTAATAGTAATGCATGCAAATGATAGCGGTGCTCCCCAACTGGTGCTTTTTAATAAGATGATGATGACTCAACATAAAAGTAAATAGATAAGCCCTTCGTAGAGGGAAGCAGAGATTTGTAGAGGTGCCAAAGCTCGATTTTGAAATAAAGATGAACAATATTTTGAGCGGTGTACTTTCATTGTCAACATAACAACGGAGAGATCTCGATATCTTCCATGCTACACACATTTTAGGCGATTCCCAAGCAGAATGGTAAATTTTATACTCCCCCACCACCAACAAGCATCAATCCATGGCTTGCCCGAAACAACGGGTGCCTCTAACTAACAACAATCCTGGGGGAGTTTTGTTTGCAATTATTTTGATTTGATTTGAGCATGGGACTGGGCATCCCGGTGACCAGCCATTTTCTCGTGAGTGAGGAGCGGAGTCCACTCCTCTTGAGAATAGCACGCCTAGCATGGAAGATACAGACAACCCTAGTTGATACATGAGCTATTCGATTATACAAAATAGAATTTCATTTGAAGGTTTAGAGTTTGGCACATACAAATTTACTTGGAACGGCAGGTAGATACCGCATATAGGAAGGTATGGTGGGCTCATATGGAATAACTTTTGGGGTTTATGGAGTTGGGTGCACAAGCAGTATTCCCGCTTAGTACAAGTGAAGGCTAGAAAGAGACTGGGAAGCGACCAGCTAGAGAGCGACAACAGTCATGAACATGCATTAAAATTAATCAACACTGAATGCAAGCATGAGTAGGATATAATTCACCATGAACATAAATATCGTGGAGGCTATGTTGATTTTGTTTCAACTACATGCGTGAACATGTGCCAAGTCAAGCCACTCGAATCATTCAAAGGAGGATACCACGCTATCATACCACATCACAACCATTTTAATAGCATGTTGGCACGCAAGGTAAACCATTATAAACTCCTAGCTACTTAAGCATGGCATGAGCAACTATATCTCTAACTGTCATTGCAAACATGTTTCACTCATAATAGGCTGAATGAGGAACGATGAACTAATCATATTTACAAAAAAAGAGGCCGAGTTCATACCATCTTCTCTCATCTCAATCAGTCCATCATATATCATCATTATTGCCTTTCACTTGCACAACCGAATAGTGTGGATAATAAAAATAGTGCACGTCCATTGGACTAAGCTAGAATCTGTAAGCATTTATTTCAAGAGAGAATACAAGGTAATATGGGCTCTTTGTTAGATCAACAATAATGCATATGAGAGCCACTCAACATTTTCATCATGGCCTTCTCCTCTCGACCCCCAACGAAAAAGAACAGAAACAAAACTATTCACACAGGAAAGCTCCCAACAAGCAGAAGAAGAACGAGAAATATTTTTGGGTTTTCTTTTTAATTACTACTAATATAGGCATGGAAAGTAAACTAGCTAAAAGCTACAAGTATTTTTTTTTGTTTTTCTTAAGGTTTTTCAAACACACAAGAAGAAAGCTTCAAAAGAAAATAAACTAGCATGGATGATACAATGAAAAAGTATGAGCACCGACAACTGGCATGAGTGTGTGAACATGAATGTAATGTCAGTGAGAAATACGTACTCCCCCAAGCTTAGTCTTTTGGCCTAAGTTGGTCTATGCTCACGGATCAAAACTGCCCTCTCTGGTGTACTGAGGAGGGTCTTCGGGGTGCCAGTGATTGGCGATCTCCTCTGGATCCCACTGATAAACAGACTGGCGGCGAGGATCAGATAGTGGCTCCAGCTCTGGAGCTGATGTCAGGCTCTGGTATGCCTGAACGGCCTCCGGCAAAACAAGGTACGTGCCTGAAAATATGTTGAACAAAGAGGGAGCAGGCAAGGTAATAGTCTCAAAGTGATTCTTATTCAATATCAGTCTACAGTTAACCATCTTCTTCTTATTCTTAACAATAAAATCATGTGCTACCATGCTCTTATAATCTAGAAAAATATGAGGCAACAAGATGAGCTAGAACTCGGGTTTGAGCTACTGGGTGATTTTTTCTGGAGGAAGACGAAGTGTGTGGGTGCAAGAATAAGTCGAGGGGACCCATGTGGGGTCCACGAGGTAGGGGGCGTGCCCTCCATGCTCATGGGCACACGGTGGGTCCCCCTGATGTGTTCTCAGTGCCAATAATTCTTAAATATTCTGGAAAAAATCATATTTCATTTTCAGGGCAATTGGAGAACTTTTATTTTCGAGGTATTTTTTTATTGCAAGGATAATTCAGAAAACAGACAGAAAATACTATTTTTACTTTATTTAATATAAATAACAGAAAGTAAAAGGAGGGTACAGAAAGTTGTGCCTTCTAACTTCATCCATCTCATGCTCACCAAAAGGAATCCACTAACAAGGTTGATCAAGTCTTGTTAACAAACTCAATCCGAATCGCATGAAACCGGAGAAATTTCGAATAACACTAGGTTACCTCAATGGGGATATGCACGTCCCCAACAATAAGAATATCATATTTCTTCTTGATAGTAGGAAGAGAAAATTTAAAACCTTCAATAGTAATTGTTGAAATTTTTCCAATAGAATTAATACTGTGAACTTGAGGTTGTTTCCTCGGAAAGTGTACCGTATGCTCATTACCATTAACATGAAAAGTGACATTGCCTTTGTTGCAATCAATAATAGCCCCTGCAGTATTGAAAAAGGGTCTTCCAAGAATAATAGACATACTATTGTCCTCGGGAATAACAAGAATAACAAAGTCCATTAAAATAGTAACATTTGCAACCACAACAGGCACATCCTCACAAATACTGACAGGTATAGCAGTCGATTTATCAGCCATTTGCAAATATATTTCAGTAGGTGTCAACTTATTCAAATCAAGTATACGATATAAAGAGAGAGGCATAACACTAACATCGGCTCCAAGATCACATAAAGCGGTTTTAACATAGTTTCTTTTAATGGAGCATGGTATAGTTGGTACTCCTGGATCTCCAAGTTTCTTTGGTATTCCACCCTTAAAGTGTAATTAGAAAACATGGTGGAAATTTCATCTTCCGGTATCTTTCTTTTATTTGTAACAATATCCTGCATGTACTTAGCATAAGGATTGGTTTTGAGCATATCAGCTAATCGCATACGTAAAAAGATAGGTCTAATCATTTTAGCAAAGTGCTTAAAATCCTCATCATCCTTTTTCTTGGATGGTTTAGGAGGAAAAGGCATGGGTTTCTGAACCCATGGCTTTACCGTGCTTCCTAGCAACAAAGTCTCTCTTATCATAACGTTGATTCTTTGATTGTGGGTTATCAAGATCAACAACAGGTTCAATCTCTACATCATTATCATTGCTAAGTTGAGCATCACCATGAACATCATCATTAACATTATCACTCGGTTCATGCTCATTACCAGATTGTGTTTCAGCATCAAAAATAGAAATATCATTGGGATTCTCAGGTGTGTCAACAACAGGTTCACTAGAAGTATGCAAAGTCCTATCATTTTTCTTTTTCTTCTTACTAGAAGAACTAGGTGCATCAACATTAGTTCTGTGAGAATCTTGCTCAATTCTCTTAGGGTGGCCCTCAGGATACAAAGGTTCCTGAGTCATTTTACCCCCTATAGTCATAACTCTAACAATATTATCATTTTTCTTATTATTTAATTCATTGAGCAAATCATTCTGAGCTTTAAGTACTTGTTCTACTTGAGTGGTAACCATAGAAGCATGTTTACTAATAAGTTTAAGCTCACCTTTAACTCTAGACATATAATCACTCAAGTGTTCAAGCATATGAGCAGTATGTTTCAATTGTCTACCAACATAAGCATTGAAGTTTTCTTGTTTAACAATAAAATTATCAAACTCATCCAAGCATTGGCTAGCAGACTTATAACGAGGAGTATCACCTTCATCAAATCTGTAGAGAGAAATTACCTTTACTACCTGTGTCGGGTTATCAAGACCATGTATTTCTTCAATAGGTCTTAACATCTTCAGCTTTAATACCTTTTTCTTTCATAGATTTATTTGCCTCTTGCACATCTTCAGGACTGAGAAATAGAATACCCCTTTTCTTCGGAGTTGGCTTAGGAGTTGGTTCAGGAAGTGTCCAATCATTTTCATTACTCAACATATTATTCAATAGCAATTCAGCTTCATCAACTATTATTTCCCTGAAAACACAACCTGCACAACTGTAACACCCCGGATGTAACTTTCCCTTTTTTGTACTCCAACTCTTGTCGTTTCCGGCGTTAAGTTATATTTATTCCTCGGGTTCGGGTCTTTGTCTCCGTGTGTTCTTGTCTTTGTCATGCATCTCATATCATGTCATCATGTGCATTGCATTTGCATACGTGTTCGTCTTATGCATTCGAGCATTTTCCCCGTTGTCCGTTTTGCATTCCGGTGCTTCGTTCTCCTCCGGTGGTCATTTCTACCTTTCTTTTGTGTGTGGGGATTAAACATTCCGGATTGGACTGAGACTTGCCAAGCGGCCTTGGTTTACTACCGGTAGACCGCCTGTCAAATTTCGTATCATTTGGACTTCGTTTGATACTCCAACGGTTAACCGAGGGACCGAAAAGGCCTCGTGTGTGTTGCAGCCCAACACCCCTCCATTTTGGCCCCAAAACCCACCAAACTCTACTCCATCATCTATAGCGTTCGATCACGATCGCGTGACCGAAAACCGCACCTCATTTGGACTCTCCTAGCTCCACTTATGCCTATAAATACACCCCCCCCCCTTCGTTTTCGGATCTCTCTCTCCCTGAAACCCTAAAAAAACGCATCCCGCCACCGACGGACACGTGCGCCCCCGGCCGGACGCATCCGCCCCGCCGCGCCCACCCAACCACGACGCGCCACATGGCCGTCAGTCGCATCCACCGCCGCCGGCCCGCCAGGCCTGAGGCCGGCCCCCGACGCCGCGCTCCCGGGCC
>NC_057812.1:606791827-606794150 GCF_018294505.1 Triticum aestivum
CGCCACCGCCATCCGCGCCCGCCGCCGCGGACCTCCGCCACCACGTCGCCCGAGCCGGTGCCGCCCCTCGCCAACTCCGGCGCCGCCCGTCCCCACGTCCGGCCTCCTCTTCTTCCTCTCCGGCAAGAACTCAGGCGAGCTTCAAGTTCCTCTCCGACGTGCCTCAGTTCTCGTGCGATCCAGATCTGAGATCCAACCTCACCTCGGTTGACTTTTTATCCCCGAACCCAAATTTTTATGTCTACTTTGACCGGCCGTATCTTTGCATCCGTAGGTCCGTTTTGGACATATAGTATATCGAAATGTTCGTCTTGATGAGTAAATCATTTCATTCCATTGAATCATTTTCATTTGAGTGCATCTTGATGCCCGAAATGCTGTTAGAAGAAGGCTTCGTGAGTTAATTGTCAGATCTGCTAGTTCATCTTAGACTTTTGGCATTTTTGCCATGATTATTGTGTGCATGCTATGCCTGTGAGTCCTTCATATGTTTTGTTAAGGATTTTGTCTTATTTCCAAAGGTGCAACCCATGTATTTTTAGGATGTGTGTGGTGACTTGTGCAAGCTTGCAAAGTGAGGCACCCGGTAAATCTGTTTTCAGGGACTTAGTAGTTTTCACTAAGTCTGGGATTATTTAGTTCATGATGCCACATGTTCAGCTTGTTTCCTAGTGATCCGTGCCTCTTTTGAGGATGATTAGTAAAGGAGTTTTGTTAATCATGTTATTCTCTACCCATCCATGTATTTGTTTGCAATTATGGAGCACCCTAGCTTGAGTCAATCGAGCTCTACTTTTGCTTCGTTGTGAATCTGGGCAGATCGTCAATTTGTTTGCGATTTTGCCGATGTTATTGTAATTGATCCGTGCATGCTATGTCATTGTTCTTGCCATGTCTAGTTGTATTTTGTGCCTTCTTAATGGATGTATGCTTGCCTTGCCATGACTTGCACCGTAGTAAGTGCATCGAGCTCGTTTACATGCCTTCGTGAGTTATATTTCAGCATGTCTCAGTTTTCACTAAGTCTGAAAACTGATTGTGTTTTAGCTATGTTCGTGTGCTCGTTTATATATTTTGTGATCCCTTTTGGCCCCAGGTCACTTAGGGACTTTTGTTAAGCTTGTTGAGTAGCTCCATGCCATGTTCTTCTTTGTCATAATCAGGTCATGTTTCATAATGTTTTGCTGCTCCGAAGAGAGCTTCATGATCTGAAATTTCAGACAAGTGTTAATTTCACTAAGTCTGAAATCTGTTTTGCATTTGCGTTTTTGCCATGCTTGTTTGAACCTCATAATGGATGAATTGGCCGTGGCTTAGTGCTAGTCTTTTGTTAAGCATCTTGTGTGCATCCCTGCCATGTATTTTGTTGTCATGTTTGGGTGCTGTAGCATGTTCTTTTCGTTGCATTTAGTTGCCTACTTGCTGTAAATTGCAGACCGGTGTCATTCTTAAAACGCTTGCCATTTCCAAACCGTAACTCCGATTCCGGCGTTCTTTATATCGTTTTCAAGCGATTTCATCTCATCTTTCCAGTGGCACTCTTGGAATTCCAAGTTGAGGCCAGGTTCATGCATTTCCTGTCATATCTCGCATTTTGCATCCCGCATCGCATCCCGCATAGCATACCATCATTGCATCTTATTGCTTGAGTTTGCACGTGGTTGATTGTACCCTTGTTGCTTGTTTGTCTTGTTTGGGTAGAGCTGGGAGACGAGTTCGCTAACGAGGAGCCCGTTGAGTTTGCTTTTGAGGATCCAGTCAACTCTGACAGCTTTGCAGGCAAGATGATCATACCCTCGAAATCACTACTATCTTTGCTATGCTAGTTTGCTCGCTCTTTTGCTATGCCAATGCTATGATGCCTACCATTTGCTTGTCAGCCTCCCAATTTCCATGCCAAACCTCTAACCCAACTTGTCCTAGCAAACCGTTGATTGGCTATGTTACCGCTTGCTCAGCCCCTCTTATAGTGTTGCTAGTTGCAGGTGAAGATTGGAGCCGTTCTTTGTTGGAACATTTATTTACTTGTTGGGATATCATTATATTGCCATGTTATCTTAATGCATCTCTATACTTGGTGAAGGGTGGAAGGCTCGGCCTCTCGCCTAGTGTTTTGTTCCACTCTTGCCGCTCTAGTTTCCGTCATATCGGTGTTATGTTCCCGGATTTTGCGTTCCTTACGCGGTTGGGTTATAATGGGAACCCCTTGATATTTCGCCTTGATTAAAGCTTTTCCAGCAATGCCCAACATTGGTTTTACCATTCGCCACCTAGCCTTTTCTTTCCCTTGGGTTCTGCAGACTCAAGGGCCATCTTATTTTAA
>NC_057812.1:606794403-606806909 GCF_018294505.1 Triticum aestivum
GGCCAGTGCTCCTCTGAGTGTTGGTCCACCTGTCAGCTACCGGTGGCCACCAGGGGCAACTCTGGGCTGGCCTACCCGTACCTAGGACAATCTGAGTGTGCCCTGAGAAAGAGATATGTGCAGCTCCTATCGGGATTTGTCGGCACATTCGGGCTATGTTGCTGGTCTTGTTTTAACCTGTCAAATTGTCTTGTTGTACCGGGTTACCGAGTCTGATCGGTGTGTCTCGGGTGGAGGTCTATTCCTTCATTGACCATGAGAGCTTGTCATGGGCTAAGTTGGGACTCCCCTGCAGGGATTGAACTTTCGAAAGCCATGCCCGCGGTTATGGGCAGATGGGAATTTGTTAATGTCCGGTTGTAGATAACTTGAACCTTAATTAATTAAAATGAATCAACTGAGTGTGTTACCGTGATGGCCTCTTCTCGGCGGAGTCCGGGAAGTGGACACGGTGTTGGAGTAATGTTTGCGCAGGTTGCTCTCTAGTTTCCTGCTCGTGCTTTGCCTCCTCTTCTCGCTCTCTTTTGCGAATAAGATAGCCACCATATATGCTAGTCGCTTGCTGCAGCTCCACATATATATTTGCCTACCCTTCCTATAAGTTTAAATAGTCTTGATCGCGAGGGTGCGAGATTGCTGAGTCCCTATGGCTCACAGTTACTATAACTCCAAATGCAGGTCTAGGTGATTCCGCTCTAGGTGACGAGTACGAGCTCAAGTGGGAGTTCGACGAAGACTCTCAGCGATACTATGTTTCCTTTCCTGATGATCAGTAGTGGTGCCCAGTTGGGGGTGATTGGGACCGTGTCGCATGTTGGGTTCTCTTCTATTTTGGCACCGTAGTCGGGCCATGAGTGTTTTGGATGATGTAATGTTATTTATGTTCTTGATTGACGTGGCGAGTGTAAGCCAACTATGTTCTCCCCTTTATTATTCATACTACATGGGATGTTGTGAAGATTGCCTAACTTGCGACATATGCCTTCAATGCGATTATGTCTCTAAGTCGTGCCTCGACACGTGGGAGCTATAGTCGCATCGAGGGTGTTACAACAACTATCCAGGTGGTCTCTGGAAGCATCGGTTAGTCCATTATAAAAGATATCAAGTATTTCTTTTTTCTTGAGAGAATGATCAGGCAAAGAATTAAGTAATTGGAGAAGCCTCCCCCAAGCTTGTGGGAGGCTCTCTTCTTCAATTTGCGCAAAATTATATATTTTCCTTAAGGCAGCTTGTTTCTTATGAGCGGGGAAATATTTAGCAGAGGAATAATAAATCATATCCTGGGGACCACGCACACAACCAGGATCAAGAGAATTAAACCATGTTTTAGCATCACCCTTTAATGAGAATGGAAACAACTTAAGGATAAAGTAATAGCGAGTTTTCTCATCATTAGTGAACAGGGTGGCTATATCATTTAATTTAGTAAGATGTGCCACAACAGTTTCAGATTCATAGCCATAAAAGGATCATATTCAACCAAAGTAATTAATTCAGGGTCGACAGAGAAATCATAATCCTTATCGTAAATAAAGATAGGTGAAGTAGCAAAAGCAGGATCATATTTCATTCTAGCATTCAAAGACTTTTCTTTAAGCTTAGCTAATAATTTCTTAAGATCAGATCTATCATTGCAAGCTAATAAGTCTCTAGCAGTTTCTTCATCCATAACATAACCCTCAGGCACAACAAGAAATTCATATCTAGGGGGAGAATCTTCATCATCACTTTCATCAATATTATCAGTTTCAATAATTTCATTCTCTCTAACCCTAGCAAGTTGTTCATCAAGAAATTCACCTAGTGGCACAATATTATCAAGCATAGAAGTAGTTTCATCATAAGTATCATGCAAAGCAGAAGTGGCATCATCAATAACATGCGACATATTAGAATGAATAGCAAGAGTAGGTGTCGCAAGTTTACTCAAAATAGAAGGTGAATCAAGTGCAGAGCTAGATGGCAGTTCCTTACCTCCCCTCGTAGTTGAGGGGAAAATCTTGGTTCTTTTATCTTTCAAGTTCTTCATAGTGACCAGCAAATATAAATCCCATGTGACTCAAAGAATAGAGCTATGCTCCCTGGCAACGGAGCCAGAAAATGGTCTTGATAACCCACAAGTATAGGGGATCGCAACAGTTTTCGAGGGTAGAGAATTCAACCCAAATTTATTGATTCGAGAGAAGGGGAGCCAAAGAATATTCTCAAGTATTAGCAAATGAGTTGTAAATTCAACCACACCTAGAAACTTAATACCTGCAGCAAAGTATTTAGTAGCAAGTAATATGATAGTAGCGGTAACGGTAGCGAAAGTAATAGTTTTGGTTTTATAGTGATTGTAACAGTAGCAACAGAAAAGTAAATAAACGAAGATCAATATGTGAAAATCTCGTAGGCAATGGATCAGTGATGGGTAATTATGTACTATGCGATTCCTCATGCAATAGTTATAACATAGGGTGACATAGAACTAGCTCCAGTTCATCAATGTAATGTAGGCATGTATTCTGAATATAGTCATACGTGCTAATGGAAAAGAACTTGCATGACATCTTTTGCCCTACCCTCCCGTGGCAGCGGGGTCCTATTGGAAACTAAGGGATATTAAGGTCTCCTTTTAATAGAGTACCGGACCAAAGCAGTAACACTTAGTGAATACATGAACTCCTCAAACTACGGTCAGCACCGGTAAGTATCCCGATTATTGTCACTTCAGGGTTAACGGATCATAACACATAATAGGTGACTATAGACTTGCAAGATAGGATCAAGAACTCACATATATTCATGAAAACATAATAGGTTCATATCTGAAATCATGGCACTCGGGCCCTAGTGACAAGCATTAAGCATAGCAAAGTCATAGAAACATCAATCTCAGAACATAGTGGATACTAGGGATCAAACCCTAACAAAACTAACTCGATTACATGATAAATCTCATCCAACCCATCACCGTCCAGGAAGCCTATGTTGGAATTACTCACGCACATCAGTGAGCATCATGAAATTGGTGATGGAGGAAGGTTGATGATGACGATGGTGACAGATTCCCCTCCCGGAGCCCCGAACGGACTCCGGATCAGCCCTCCCGAGAGAGATTAGGGCTTGGCGGCGGCCCCGTATCTAAAACGCGATGAATCCTTCTCTCTTGTTTTTTTCTCCCAGACATGAATATATAGAGTTGGAGTTGAGGTCGGTGGAGCACCAGGGGCCCACGAGGCAGGGGCGCGCGCCCAGGGGGTAGGCGCGCCCCCACCCTCGTGGACAGGGTGTGGGCCCCTTGGCCTTGATTCTTTCGCCAGTATTTTTTATATATTCCCAAAATAATCTCCGTTGATTTTCAGGTCATTTCAAGAACTTTTATTTATGTACAAAAATAACACCATGGCAACTCTGCTGAAAACAACGTCAGTCCAGGTTAGTTTCATTCAAATCATGCATGTTAGAGTCCAAAATAAGGGCAAAAGTGTTTGGAAAAGTAGATACGACGGAGACGTATCAAGGACGACATGAAAGCCTATTTTGAACAGACTACCGGCGTCATCCGACAACTAAATGAGAGCAATGTGAAGCTCCTGGCCAAGCGCGACCTGCTGATGGCGAAGATGATCGGAAGTGCGGAGCAGCAGGAGCAGACAACTGCCTTGTTGAAGAGGACTGGCGTCATCGTCAAGAAACTTATGGACGAGAATGCCATGCTGCGCATCAAGTGTAGAAGGCTAGTGGAGGACTCTGTGGATGCTCTCAAGCAGCATCTTGAGGACAAGAAAGAGCTCATCGCCGCGCACCGCGGAGACTACTTCCCGCGGCTTGCAGCAACGCATCAAGAAAGTAGATATTAGTGAGCCAGATCGTTGTCTTCCTTCTTCTTTGCCCTTGTGTATTTCGGGCTTTGCCGCATGTGGCTTTTTTTAATTATGTTCCTAAATATGTAAGACAATTATTATCGATTGTCATCGTCCTTATATTCATCATGCTCGTTATAAGTCGCAGTCGATGCTATATAGGTCCATAGGATCTTACATCAATATCCGTGCAAAATTTTCTTTTCAGATTTTCATTTTTCTATCTTAAATCTCAGTCCAGTGAGACATATAGTCACGCCATAGAACAGGGGCTTGGGAGCCATTAATGAACACATTGGGAGGGAGGTGCGCGACGGGTAGAGATCAAAGGGCTCTCCTCCCAATGAGCACGCGCACGGGTCTAATCACACGCCTCCCGTACTCAAATAGCTATCCCGCATGACACCTCCTAGACAATTAAAATGGGCGCGTGGCGGCACGTAATTGGTAAGTAGAACACCCACAGTTTCAATAATAATTGTGTTTCTGATTTGTAACATGACATCACTTGTTCCAAACTGACTTTCTTGATTGCTAATGTGTGCGCCTTCGCAAATCGGACAGAAAAATTACCACATCATGTTGGTGCCATGTCATGACACCATGCCAAGTTTCATGATTTTTAGGCGTGTTTTGGATTTACGGAAATAAAAAACCAAGTTTCTCAATCTTTCAGGCCGAGCCACGACGCCCAGATGTTTGAATTTCATTACTATTTCTTGCATGGGGCCTAGAAATTCACCCAAGGACACACATGTGATTTTTCAACCAACTTTGGTGCACTGGAGCATGTGCTTGTAGTTCAAATTTGAATTATGCACATTAAATGCCCAGAAACTCAATTAATGTATAAAAAAGGTCAAACGAACCCGGAACAATTCTAAAATTTAGCACGATACTTCTATTTGGTGTAATCTGCCAGTGTAAAAAAATTAAGGTGGGAGAAGACAATACGTATGTCGTTTCGCACACGGAGATGACACGTTCCCTCTCGGAACCACGAGCCGTCTTGAGAGAAGTTTCAGTTTGCAAGAAGCTTACGCCAATGCTTGTCCCAATTCGGCCAAAGAAATTACCGCAACATGTTGGTGCCATGTCATGACACCATGCCAACTTTCATGATTTTCAGGCATGTTTTGGATTTACAGGAATTAAAAAACCAAGTTTCTCAATCTTTTCAACTGAGCCACAATGCCCAGATGTTTGAATTTCATTCTCATTTCTTGCATGAGACCTAGAAATTCACACAAGGACACACATGTGATTTTTCAACCAACTTTGGTGCACTCGAGCATGTGCTTGTAGTTCAAATTCGAATTATGCACATTAAATGCCCAGAAACTCAATTAATGTATAAAAAAGGCCAAACGAAGCCGGAATAATTCCAAAATTTAGCACGGTACTTCTATTTGGTCTAATCTGCCCGTGTTAAAAAATTAAGGCGGTAGAAGGCAGTGTATGTATGTCGTTTCGCACATGGAGATGACACGTTTCCTCTCGGAACCACGAGCCTTCTTGAGAGATGCTCCGGTTTGCAAGAAGCTTACAACAAAGTTTGTCCAAATTTGACCAAAAAATTTACCGCAGTATGTTGGTGCCATGTCATGACACCATGCCAAGTTTCATGATTTTCAGGCGTGTTTTGGATTTACTGGAATTAAAAAAACAAGTTTCTCAATCTTTTCGGCCGAGCCATGACGCCCAGATGTTTGAATTTCATTCTCATTTCTTGCATGGGACCTAAAATTCACCCAAGGACACACATGTGATTTTTCAACAAACTTTGGTGCACTGGAGCATGTGCTTGTAGTTCAAATTTGAATTATGCACACTAAATGATCAGAAACTCAATTGATGTATAAAAAAGGCCAAACGAACCCAGAATAATTCCAAAATTTAGCACAATACTTCTATTTGGTCTAATCTGTCTGTGTAAAAAATTAAGGCGGGAGAAGGCAGTGTACGTATGTCGTTTTGCACACGGAGGTGACATGTTCCCTCTCGAAACCACGAGCCTTCTTGAGGGAAGCTCCGGTTTGCAAAAAGTTTACACCAAAGCTTGTCCCAATTTAACAAAAAAATTCACCGCAGCATGTTGGTGCCATGTCATGACACCATGCCAAGTTTGATGATTTTCAGGTGTGTTTTGAATTTACAGGAATTAAAAAATCAAGTTTCTCAATCTTTCCGGCCGAGCCACGACACCTAGATGTTTGAATTTCATTCCCATTTCTTGCATGGGACCTAGAAATTCACTCAAGAACACACATGTGATTTTTCAACCAACTTTGGTGCACTGGAGTATGTGCTTGTAGTTCAAATTTGAATTATGCACATTAAATGCCCAGAACTCAGTTAATGCATAAAAATGTCAAACGAACCCGGAATAATTCCAAATTTAAACATGACACTCATGTACTAGTTGCATGTTCACTGTACGTACTAGCAATTCAAACACCATCCTTTCCCTCCGTAACACCAGTTTGCCTTTCAAAATATAATGAAAAAAATCAGGTATATCACAAACAGTTTAATAGAAAGAATCGTGTGGGATGCGATATAAAATATCTTGCCGCACCGTCTTGTCTGGCTTACACAGGAAGCTTCGTCGTCTACAGTCTACCGCCCCCGCTTGAACCAGACTTGCGCACCAGTTTCTCGCGGTACCGAGCGAATTTTTTTGCCACCGTGGAAATATCTATCTCCCTGCCCCATCCCTCCCACCAAAAGCCACATTTCCACTGTTCTTCCTTGCTTTCCAAGTTCAAACCTTCACTGATGTTTACTGACAGCTCAGCCTCCTCGCGGGCGACCCTTCTTTTTGCAGCGCCGCTTCCTCGCCGGCTGCCCTTCTTCTTGCAGCGCCGCCTCCTCACCGGCGACCCTTCTTCTTCCAACGCCGCCTCCTCGCCGGTGACCCTTCTTCTTGCTGTGCGGCCTCCTCGCCCCTGACCCTTCTTTTTGCAGCGCCGCCTCCTTGCCAGCTACCCTTCTTCTTGCAGCGCCACCTTCTGGCCGGTGACCCTTCTACTTGCAGCGTCGCCTCCTCGCCGGCAACTCTTCTTCTTGCTGCGTAGCCTCCTTGCCGGCGACCCTTCTTCTTGCTGCGTGGCCTCATTGATATGGTCAGGTAATCCACACCTCACCCACACCATTCTCCTCCTTTCCCGCCCCACATGCCCTGACCGACGGCACTACACCTTCCGCCGAAATCACTGCCCCCCTCCTCCAATTAAGCGCCGCCCACAACCATTTTGCACGCAGTATAATGTGGATCTCAGTAGCATGTGGCCGCACGCGTGCATGAGGTCGCTATGGCTGCCATGCGTGCCGACCGCCAGATCTTGGAGGAGCACCTCGTCTTCGAGGCCATCGTTGACACCACCACGCGGTTGTCTACTTTAAAATACAGTTCGTGATGTTTTCTCGAGGCCACCGCTAGTGCCTTCTAGTGATTTGTCCTCTGTAATGTTAATATGCAATCTCTTGTTCAGTTAACAATTTGGTCCTCTGGAATGTAATATTCAGTTAACACTTTGATCCAACAATTGCTACATTTTATAGTACTGTTCTCAAGCATTCTTTGTTGGGACAATTGCATTTTTACCCTTAGTTGGTTCCTACCCACGGGTTTTGCCCTTACTTTTCGAGCTTGCTCAGTTTTGCCCTTACTTTTTCCGTCGTGGTCCCTCGAATGCCCTTTGACCGTTTGACCACAACTTTGAAAATTCTTAACTAATTCATATGAACTCAGAAAAAAGCAAATAAGATATCAAAATGTTCAGATAAACATTACCTTTATGTGCGCATCATTTGCATTCAGGACAAAAGCACCCTTTAAACTACCTGACGTAATTAATGTTATTAACATTATTAAAAATAAAAAGGTATAAACAATATTTTTTTCATGAATAAAAATTACATGCAAATGTAGGTGATGTTTTCTCAACATCCATATATCTTATTTGCATTTTTCTGAGTTTGTATCATCTTGTTATGAATGTTCTAACGACTTTGACCAATACTTGGAAACTTCATAACAAGTTGATACGAACAAAGAAAAATGCAAATAAGATATCAGGATGTTCAGAAAACATCACCTACATTTGCACGTAATTTTTATTCATTAAAAAAAGTTATTGTTTATACCTTTTTATTTTTAATAATGTTAATAACATTAATTACCTCATGTAGTTTAAACAATGCTTTGTCCTGAATGCAAATGATATGCACATAAAGTTAATGTTTATCTGAACATTTTGATATCTTATTTGCATTTTTCTGAGTTCATATGAATTAGTTATGAATTTTCAAAGTTTTGTTCAAACGGTCAAAGGGCATTCGAGGGATCTCGACGGAAAAGGTAAGGGCAAAACTGAGCAAGCCCGAAAAGTAAGGGAAAAACCCGTGGGTAGGAACCAACTAGGGGTAAAAATGCAATTGTCCCTTCTTTGTTTTGTTAACTGTCTTATCTTTTAGTACATGTTTCTATTCTGCAATGTCGTGCTCAGTTAACTATTTTGGTTCATTTGGTTTGTTATCCATTTAACTATTTGGTTCAGTTCTGCAATTTGATTTTCATTTGCTGTGGGTACAATTTTGTATTGTTATGCATGTGAAATAAATCGTATTTGGCTATACCCAATACATATTCTGCTGATAGTATGGCAACTCTCAGTTAACCTGATCAAGATCTTCTTTATGTGCGTTGAAGGGAAACAATGGGAGACACTGCGATTTACCATCGAGGTTTGTTCAAGCATTGTCCTTTGGCTAATAGCACATTATTGTGCAGTTGAAGGAATCATTCTAATATTTAGGTTTCTTACAATTTGGTCTTGCACATGTAGGTCCTGCTGTCAGAGGCTTAGACCCACTATTCGACCCATTTTGCATATGGGGAAATGAGATGTCCAACAATATCAGTCAAGTCAAGAAACTCAGAAAGATTGTTAGGATGAAGAAACTTGCGACGAATAACAACAAGATCATTGTTTGCACAATGAAGAAGACATCAGTCAACTATAGGATGATATTAACTCTTTTACCTTGTTTTTACCCCTTGCGTCATTTCAAATTTTATCACAGAAATTTATACATATCTTTGTTTTCAGTACTTTTCAAATCAGTTCACCGATGATTACCTCTCAAACCACCTGTAACACCCACGATGCGGTTATATCTCCCACATGTCGGGGCACGACTTAGAGGCATAGCCGCATGGTAGGTTTGTCGCGAGAGGGGTAATCTTCACACAATCCCATGTACTGAATAAGAAGGGGATACAGAGTTGGCTTGCAATCGCCACTTCACACAAATACAAGTTATACATACATCATCTAGAATACAATCAAGGTCCGACTACGGAACCAAAGTAAAAGAAGACAACCCCAAATGCTAGATCCCCGATCGTCCCAACTGGGCTCCACTACTGATCAACAGGAAACGAAACAAAACAACGATCAAGGTCTTCATCGAGCTCCCACTTGAGCTGGGTTGCATCACCTGCACTGGCATCATCGGCACCTGCATCTATTTTGGAAGTATCTGTGAGCCATGAGGACTCAGCAATCTCACACCCGCGAGATCAAGACTATTTAAACTTATGGGTAGGAAAGGGGTAGTGAGGTGGAGCTGCAGCAAGCACTAAGCATATATGGTGGCTAACTTATGCAAATAAGAGCGAGAAGAGAAGCAACGCAACAGTCGTGAACTAGAAGTGATCCTGAAACTACTTACGTTCAAGCATAACACAAGAACCATGTTCACTTCCCGGACTCCGCCGAGAAGAGACCATCACAGCTACACACGCGGTTGATTCATTTTAAATTAAGTTAAGTGTCAAGTTTTCTACAACCGGATATTAACAAATTCCCATCTGCCACATAACCGCGGGCATGGCTTCCGAAAGTTCAAACCCTGCAGGGGTGTCCCAACTTAGCCCATCACAAGCTCTCACGATCAACGAAGGATATTCCTTCTCCCAGGAAGACCCGATCAGACTCGGAATCCCAGTTACAAGACATTTCGACAATGGTAAAACAAGACCAGCAAAGCCGCCCGGATGTGCCAACAAATCCCGATAGGAGCTGCACATATCTCATTCTCAGGGCACACCAGATGAACTAGACGTCGGGTTGGCAAAGACCCTGGTTGCCCAGGGGACACCAGACATCGCTCAGGTTGGACCAACACTTAGAGAAGCACTGGCCCCGGGGGGTTAAAATAAAGATGACCCTCGGGCTCCGGAAACCCAAGGGAAAAAGGCTAGGTTGTTAGGCAAATGTAAAACCAAGGTTGGGCCTTGCTGGAGGAGTTTTATTCAAAGCGAACTGTCAAGGGGCCCCCATAACACCCAACCGCGTAAGGAACGCAAAATCAAGGAACATAACACCGGTATGACGGAAACTAGGGCGACAAGAGTGGAACAAAACACCTGGCATAAGGTCGAGCTTCCACCCTTTACCAAGTATATTGGTGCACTAAACTAAATAAGATATAATAATGATATCCCAACAATATCCATCTTCCATCATGGAACAAACTTCATCTTCACCTGCAACTAGCAACGCTATAAGAGGGGCTGAGCAAAGCGGTAACATAGCCAAACAACGGTTTGCTAGGAAATGTGGGTTAGAGGCTCGACATGGCAATACGGGAGGCGTGATATATCAAGTGATAGGTAGCGCGGCATAGCAATAGAGCGAACAACTAGCAAGAAAAGATAGAAGTGATTTTGAGGGTATGGTCATCTTGCCTGAGATCCCGCAAGGAAGAAGAACGGGTCCATGAAGAAGACAAACGGACGTAGTCGAACGAATCCTCACAAACGCGACGTAATTGGAACTAACCCAAAGAAGCAACACCAGAAAGAAGCAAACAACATGGTAAACAACCATCACATAATCATGGCATTATGCACAACCAAGTATGATGCATGTCCGGTTTAAATATGCATGGCATGGCAAAGTGCACAAGCAAAACTACAAGTTAAGTGGAGCTCAATATGCAACGAGTTGCATACTGACGAAATACCACAACAATTATTTAGTTCTCTCCCGTTTAAGTACTCAACAATATTAAATGTTGGTTAGCATGGCAAGGGGTGAAGCATAATAAAACTACTTAACTAGGCAAGTTTAAATGAGGCCGGAACAACAAACAACAAGTCCGGTAAAACCCCATATGCATTTAGCAATTTAATGCAAACAACAATTTTAAACATTCTTGATGTTGTTATCATATGATGCGGATGACATGTGCAAGTTATATGCAATTTTATGAAAATATTGACATGAACATGATATGAAGCATTTGTCACCGTGGTGGAAAGAAAGGGTGCCACGGCGACGATAACGAAAACGGTGCCACGGCAACATTCCGGTTCCGGTAACTCGATTGAGATGCCGGTGGAAAAGAACAAGTGTGCGGAACATGCAAGAGTGACGGGGAGTGATCCCAGTTACCGGGTTCCCACGAGACGATGGCAATGAGGAGGAACAACTAACGTTCACGTGCGAATACAACAACCAACCATGCATCTCATACAACACAAGCATTCGTCCCCGGGCGGTCGTTCTCCGCGGTTATACCTTTGAAGTGGATCGGTTCGTAGAGGAAGTAGTCGTTCACGGGTCGTCGAGGAAAGTAGTTCATGTCCGTAGATGTTCGGGGTCACGACACGGAACTTGACATCCACGGGGTCTTCAGCGATGGTCGTGGTACATGTTATGTAGACGTTCGGTCGGCGGTAGTGGTACACGTTTTGAAGGGGAAGTAGAGGTTCTCGCGACATGCACGGGATGGTAGTTGTACACGGTCATCGTGGGAAGTAAAGGTACACATGAAGGTAGTCGAACTTGACGGTTCCGTTACACGGGTCTTCGACGACAGTAGTCGTTCCCGTTCGTTCTGAGAGGAGCTCGACGCATCCCGGATGAGTAATCGTACACGCACACAGATGAACTTGATGGATCCCGTGAGTAGTCGTACTCGGCGAACCCACGTAGTTGTACATATCTTCATGCTGTAGTCGAACTTGATGAAACCCATGGTGATGGTAGACGTACACGGCCGGCTTGATGGAACTTGGTGAAACCAAAATGTGGCAGCACAGAACGGTCTTGGCGGTCAATGACGGGAGGTGGGCGGCGAAGCAGCAGCAACGTGCGGACACTGGCAGCGGCATCCGCGAGTAGAGGCACATCATTGGTCGTGGGCACCGGCGGCGACCGGACGCGGGAGGCAGCGGAACGGGACGACGAAGCAGCAACTGCAGTGTGGCAGCGGTGTGGTGGTGAGCTCGCAGTGCGAGGACGATGACGAGCTTGGCGCATCCGGAGGTAGGGACGAGGCCCCACTACCGGACTCGCGGTCTATGCCTACGGTCGAGGGCCGTCGGCATAGGCCCCCAAGCCGTCGGCATAGGTCTATGCCTACGGCTGCCGTCGGCATAGACCCGTCGGCGTAGATGCCGTCAGCGTAGTCTTGTCAGACCGTCGGCATAGTAAAGCCGTTGGCATAGGGGCCTATGCCGACGGCCTAGCGTCAGCCGTCGGCATAGTATAGCCGTCGGCAGTCTTTTTCGTCTGACGACAACGGACGGCGCCGTCAAAAACGCGGACGAATCATGCGATGCCACGTGGCAGGGCTATG
>NC_057812.1:606807405-606808943 GCF_018294505.1 Triticum aestivum
GAGCAGGAGTCGAGCCACCGGTCCCCTACATGTTTCAGAAAAGATTCTAACAGTAAATATGATATGATAGCGTTGAATGAACGAGAACTAGTTTGTCAGTAGTTAGGCAAATGTACTAACCGGACCATCACTGCCTAGTGCCACCCATTCATCGAACGTGGGCACGTGTGGGGGTTCTCCCGCAGGTGGTGGTGGGGGTCCCATTTGTGGTGGACCCGTGCCGTTACTCCAAGCCGCCAACATAGCCTGAATGTTAGTTAAACAAGCAAACTAGAAGATCAGAAGGAATGAAAGTGCAAAAATTTAGCTTGGTTTTAAGAGGGGAGAACTAACCGTCATCATCTGACGGTTGTAATCATCGTTTGCCTTCACTCGTTTCAAGTACTCCCGCACCTCGAGATTCCTATGCTCGACAAACTCCTTATATGCCTACATAATTGAGATTGTTTCTAAGTGAGCAATGCTAAAAATAAACTGAGAATGCTAGATAGAAAAAGATAAAGAGGAAGTACTTACAACATGCTGGTGGGCTAAAGGAGTCTGTGAACGCCCCGTACTCTCTAACTGGCTCGGGTTGCTAGCCCGAAGTTGTGTGTACGAGATCGAAGGAGTGATCAAGCCGTCGAAACACGAATACCGGCCATTCTTCTTCACCTGGATGGCCACCACCGCCGTGTCGTCGATCTGAGACTGGGCGACCTCGGCAACAGGAACATCCGGATACAACTCCTGATAGTGATGAATGTAAGACCCCAGGTGCTCCTCGGTCTTGCCGTAGTACTGGCTCTCGCCCTCCTTGCGACGACTCCGCTCGCGGGCCAGCTTCCACGACTCCATGTCTGAGAGCGGCCTCTTCAACTTGTCCTCCTACAACGTCAAATAGAAGTTAGCCATACATAAGAACATGACGGTAAAGAAGAACAAAAATGCATCATGCACATAGATATACCTTCATGGCCTTGAAGCTCCAGTGGTTCCTGTTTCCTTGGCCGTGTGTCCCGTCGGCTCCACGGTTAGCCCGGCCCTTGATGCTCTTGGCAGCAAACTCTGCATCGGCGCCGAGCCACCTATCCACCAAACTCGCCCATCCATCATGCCTTCCATAGCACCAACGAGGAACAACCTATGCAAATTTTGGAAGCATGACATGTGAGCACGAAACATAGAGTTGACTGCTTGAAACAATGAAAAGTTAGTAATAGTTACCATCATGAACTGCTCCCTGTTCAAGGTAAGTCGCTGCTTCTGCGCTTGACTTTTGGTCATCTTTTGGTGCAGGTAGTAGTGGTAGTACTGCGAGACGGCAACCCAGCGCACCTCGTACTGCAACTGACGAGCTTTCTTCTTCGCAGCCGCAAGCAAGACCACGTCGGCTCTGGCCTTGTGCTCGTCAAGAACTCTATAGAGTTGCTGCATAAACCAGAAGCAAACAAGGCATGAGTTGAGTGATCCAATGATAAACTATGAACGAAACTGAAGACAAGTGATTCAGAAGAGAACTTACCCAAAATTTGGTGATCACGGCCTTAGCGGCTGTC
>NC_057812.1:606809982-606811102 GCF_018294505.1 Triticum aestivum
ATGCGATGCCACGTGGCAGGGCTATGCCTACGGCAAAGCCGTCGGCATAAATTCATCTATGCCGACGGCTTTGCCGTAGGCATAGCCCTGCCACGTGTCGTCTTCTGATTACTCCTGGCAGCAGAGGTATGCCTACGGCAAAGCCGTCGGCATAGATCCGCCACGTGGCGAGCCCTGGTGACTCCTGGGCTTATATATGCCGACGGCTTTGCCGTAGGCATAGTTTTCTTTCCCTGTTTTCTCTTTTCCAATTCATTTGACAGCATTTCAAAACAGAACAATATGAAATTATGCAGAAATATGACAGTTCATCATCTAAACATACTCAAGTTCACCATCATCATCTAAACATACACAAGTTCATCACATCATCTAAAGATCATCATCGACTCAAGTTCATGAACATAAAAGTAGTGCAAGACATGAAACATCATAAAAGTAGGAATATGAAAGGCATGGCACAATGGCCACATGCACGGAATCATCAAGCAAGACCACCTCCACCAAAACCACCACCTCCGCCAAAACCACCACCTCCGCCAAAACCAACACCACCTCCGCCAAAACTGCCATCGCGACCACCACCACTCTGCCAGATCGGAGTGACTGGGGTCGACGGAGCAGGAGTCGAGCCACCGGTCCCCTACATGTTTCAGAAAAGATTCTAACAGTAAATATGATATGATAGCGTTGAATGAACGAGAACTAGTTTGTCAGTAGTTAGGCAAATGTACTAACCGGACCATCACTGCCTAGTGCCACCCATTCATCGAACGTGGGCACGTGTGGGGGTTCTCCCGCAGGTGGTGGTGGGGGTCCCATTTGTGGTGGACCCGTGCCGTTACTCCAAGCCGCCAACATAGCCTGAATGTTAGTTAAACAAGCAAACTAGAAGATCAGAAGGAATGAAAGTGCAAAAATTTAGCTTGGTTTTAAGAGGGGAGAACTAACCGTCATCATCTGACGGTTGTAATCATCGTTTGCCTTCACTCGTTTCAAGTACTCCCGCACCTCGAGATTCCTATGCTCGACAAACTCCTTATATGCCTACATAATTGAGATTGTTTCTAAGTGAGCAATGCTAAAAATAAACTGAGAATGCTAGATAGAAAAAGATAAA